>NW_024082007.1:0-76741 GCF_003009895.1 Hyaena hyaena | reverse complement strand
AAAAAAAAGAAAATTAAAAAAAAAAAAAAAGAAAGAGACACACAGTTATCTAGTTATTCTAAGTTTGGTTAATAAATCATCGTCTCCAGATAAACTGAAAGGGTTAATTTTCTGAATCTACAAACCTCATGGCAATCCCAAATTCAGTTTAAATGTGTCACTGAACAGGGGTGCCTGAGTGGCTCAGTTGGTTAAGCAGCCAATTTTGGCTCAGGTCATGATCTCACTGTTCATGGGTTAAAGCCCCACATTGGGCTCTGTGCTAACAGCTCAGAGGCTGGCGACTGTTTCACATTCTGTGTCTCTCTCTCTCTCTCTTTTCCTATCCCACTCATACTCTGTCTCTGTCTCTCTCTTAAAAATAAATAAACATTTTAAAATAAATAAATAAATAAATAAATAACAATAAATGTACTGTTGGACAGATTCTATTGGGCTCAGGTGAAGCCACCAGCCAATCTACACTGTTATTAATATACAACAGAAAGAGATTGGGAAATAAGCAACTAACAGAGAAAAGTCCATTAAAATCAACATAACATTCATTGAACACCTAATATGTAAAAGAATAATGACCTTATACACTGAAATAGTGTACTCTACCTGAAGAGAAATTGTCATGTTGTCCATCCTAGCCAGTAGCTTATTTTTGAGGGTGATTACAAGAGAAACAAAGGTGCTTCAATACTGTCAATCTCAAAAACTTAGAAATCTAGTCCATGTTTTTATTTGTCCTAATAATAAAGCCTCCACATTAGTTCTCATTTCAGGGTGAATAATTCTACCATTTTTCCTTCCTCTGTCCTCAATCACAAATTAACTCTCCTCCCCCAAAGTAGGAAATAACAGTTGGCTTTCCCCTTGCTTTAAGTGATTATATATATTTTATGTTATAATAGTATATGTTATTTTATATAGCTTTATATATCGAATTCATTGATTCATGAATCAATAGATTCATTCTAGGGAAATTTTTATCACATTTGGTGCCATTCAAAAAACATACTGTATTGCAATGTGACTATCACGAATGTGAAAAGTTTAAGATTACCATTTATTAGTTTTGATTTCAAGTTTCAGGCAGACCTCCTTAATGTTTAGAACTATAAGAGCAACCGTTCCTTTCATAGCTATTATATAGTGTCTCAGTTTAATGTCCTGCATATCTGGCTAGTATATGGTTCTTTATTGAATGCTTTACTATGTCTATCAGACAGCTAAGTCTGAGACCAGTCTGGATAAATATATTCTTAAAGTCCCCAAAATATTTACTGAGAGGATAAATGCAAAACAACACAATTTTCATTCTAAGAAAAAGAATTAATTTGTCTGTAATTCCATGAATATGTGTACAAAGTAGTGTTCTTGAAAATGGTTTGGAAAAAAATATATATATATATACATATCACCACACACGTGCACATACACTCACCTCTCACAATACAGTGACCTATATCCACTATAATTTCCATATTCACAAATTCTAACACCTCACATACTGTTCCCAAGATGGCCTTCAACCACTATGAAGATTAAATTATTGTTTTGTTTGCAATACAGAAAGAAGGTATCATCCATATTTCATGATTTTCTTTGGCATGTTCATATTGGTTCTGACCAAAATAAAATATATTTGTCTCCCGGTGAGACTTAATATCTTGTGATTTGGATTAGACAATCCAAATAAAATATAAATGATAGTCTAATAAAACATATTTCTGTTTCTACTTTAGTCTTCCCTGTCTCAGGAAAGAATGCCACTATCCACTCAGCATTTCAAGTCAAAAAGTCTCAATTTTTTCCTTCCCATTAATCCTCCCCCAATTCCCTATCCATGAACCATCTGCAAATCTTGCTAACCTTATCTCCAAAAGGTACTTCCAATACACCCCACTCTACTCCAACCTCCCTACTAAAAGCCTAAGTACCTTTCCACTTTTCCCTCTTCCTCTCTTCCCCCCTCTCCTTTAATCCATTTTCCATTAAGTAGTTAGAGTGATCTTTCAAAATATAAGTCAGATTACGTCATTCTCTCAATTAAAGCCCACCAATGTTTTCTACTGTTTTGAGAATTACCTTGTAATTGCTGATCACAGTCGTCTGTCCTCTGCGGAGTCTGGATAGTTACTTTACCCATTTTGTTGCTACTCTTTTTGCTCATTGTGCTTCAGCCACTGGCCCCTTAAGTCTTTACCAAGTACTAATCCCCTACAAAGCTCATATATTCATCACATGGCTGGCCACTTCACAGCCTTCAAGACTCAAGTTCAATGTTCCCAGGGAAGACCATACTATTTAAAGATTCTTTGCCCAAGCCAGTTATCTATCACATCATCCTGTTGATTTCCATTGTAGTGCTGGTGACAATCCATAGTTATTTTATTGTGTATGTGTTTACTTACATATTGTCAGACTCTACCATCAGAATGTAAGTTCCTTGTTGTCAAAGACTTGATTGGCTGTCATTCTCTGTATTCCAATATCTAGCACAATGAAATGCCCCAAATAAACTCCTCAGTATACTTCTAGTACATGAAAAAATATGAATTGAAAGGATGAATTAATTCTATCTCTTGGCTCCTTTGCATGGAAATCACCCTCACACTGACCTTAGAAAGTAGGTATACTCTGTCCCCTGCTTACTAAGGCCCTCAGTGCCCTCATCAGTAAAATAAGAAAGTTGTATTAAGTAATCTTTATAATCTTTGAGCCAAAGAGACCTGCTAACTCAAATCAGCAGGAAAATATAAGCTATTAGTAGCAGCTGGTCATGGAGTATACTGCTCATCATTCTCCTTTTTTATTCACTAGTTAGTATACTTTTATTTCACTTCCTATCTCTACCTAAGGAAGCAATGTATTTATGTCTATCTATCTATTTATCTATCTATCTGAACTATTTCTCTCTACTATCTACCTATACATCTACAGATTTTAATCACAAGTTGGGTAGTAAAGTATTAGACATCAAGATGCATTTTTATTTGGGAACAGATACAAAAGTACACTACATTAGCTAATTCTGTTCAGTGATATGAGCTCATCCCTATATACCTTCTTTTGAATCTCCTGGTTATTATGCATAAATAAATTCTATGTGGTGAGTTTTATAAACTTTTCAATTGCCTTTACTAAAAGAAAGCTCTTTAAGGTAAAATACTACATATGCTCAATTATGGTAAATTCTCTATGATATTTCCAAATTTAATGTCAACTTTATAAAGATATTAAACATTTTAAAGTTTGTTTATTCATTTTATTACTGGATGTGGATAAATCCAGGACCAAAGGTGTGGAAGATAAAGCAATCAAATGGAAAAAAAATTTTCTTATAATTTTATTTTGTTTTTATGCTCATGTTTTGGGTATTTTTTTTTTTTATTTTCTTACGTAGTTAACTTTTTCATTTTTTTTTTTCTTTTTTTTTTTTTCTTAGAGAAGGAAAGCACAAGCAATGAGCGCAGGAGAGGGGCAGAGGGAAAAGAGACTATCAAGCAGACTCCATGCTTAACACGGAACCTGACACAGGGTTCTATCCTACAACCCTGGGATCATGACCTGAGCCAAAATCAAGAGTCAGATGCTCAACTGACTGAGCCACCCAGAAGCACCAACTTTTTTCTTTCTTATAAATGCAGATGTTCTATCTACTCCTCTTCCTATAAGAATGAAAGAAAAGAAAACATATTTGAAGAATCTGGGCTTGAGTATAAAGCAGTTCTTTTGGCTTATTCTCTCTTATTCTAGTAAAAGGAAGAAATATTCCCAAGATAATATCTACACTTCCCAGTTTCCAATTCCAGTGTGTTTCTCCTCACCCCACTACCATGCCAATAATGGCATCCAGGGCCATTATTCTGGAAGATTAAAAACTATGACATCATGTTATTCTCTGGTGCCTATCCAGAGATGATAGGTCTGATATGTGCTACCCTCAAGAACACAGGAAAAGAAGGTATTTGGTGCCATATTAAAGGGAAAGAAAGGAGGTTAGATGTCAGAAAATGGAGGGGCTAATTCAAAGTGTTTAAAACTATAGAGAGAGCAGTCTATGTGCAAATATTTATTTAGTGCCTACTATGTGCTAATTTGGAGGTATATAGTGATAATGAAGACAGAACTGGCTCCTGAAGATAGGGGACTTAAAATCCAATATGCAAGAAATTTAAAAAGGCAAGAAAGAAAATTAATGATGATGATGATGATGATGATAATAATAATAATAGGAGGAAGAGGAAGGGGGGAGAAAAGAAAGCCTAGAGTAAAGAAATAGACACTTGGGGTGCCTAGGTGCTTCCGTTGGTTAAGTGTCCAATTTCAGCTCAGGTCATGATCTCACGGTTCGTGGGTTTGAGCCCCGTATCGGGCTCTGTGCTGACAGCTAGCTCAGAGCCTGGAGTCTGCTTCAGATTCTGTGTCTCCCTCTCTCTCTGACCCTCCCCTGCTCATGCTCTCTCTCTCTCACAAATAAATAAAAAACATTAAAAAAATAAATAAGCATTCATGTTATCATTAGGAGGAAAGGATTTATTTTAAGTCCCACGTTCTATCCAATGTGGACCTGGCTTCTGACATTTAGTGTATTCTCTGGTGCCTATTTTAACAGGAAACTTATGATCCTCCTGTGTTTCTCTGATGTAGCCTTTTCTCTTACCTCCTTAAGTCATTTTAGGCCTTTTGTAACCTTCTCGTTCCCTTCATACTTGAGAGAAGGCTAACATTTACCCAGCTCTGCCTGAGAGTGGATAAGAATTTTGGAGTAGGGAGAAGCATGGAGGAAATATCTGTAAATGAGAATGGATATTAAAGAAAACCATCTTGGGGCACCTGATGTAAGCACACAACTTAGGCTCAGGTAATGATTTCATGGTTTGTGAGTTTGAGCCCCACATCAGGTTCTCTGCAGTCAGCATGGAGCTTCCTTTGGATTCTCTCTCTCTCTCTCTCTCTCTCTCTCTCCCTCCCCCCCCTTTCTTTGCCTCTCTCTCAAAAATAAATAAACATTAAAAAAAAAAAAAAAAGCATCAGCAGCCCATCTTAAGCAACTTTATCAATTGTGTGGAATTCAGAGGAGAATGGAATGAATGATTGCTCTCAAACTCCCAAAAGAAATAGGGGCACCTGGGTGTCTCAGTTAGTTAAGCATCCCACTTCAGCTCAGGTCATGATCTCATGGTTTATGAGTTCAAGCCCCATATTAGGCTCTGTGCTGACAGCTCAGAGCCTGAAGCCCACTTCGGATTCTGTGTCTCCCTCTCTCTCTGTCTCTCCCCAGCTTACATTCTGACTCTGTCTTTCTCTTTCAAAAATAAACATTTAAATCAATCAATCAATCAATCAATCTCCAAGAGAAATGGATTAATGCATATAGGGTGTATGAATGATGGGCATTCTCATTTCAGTAATCCATTTTGCTTTAATGTACTTTCTTTAACACAAATATTATATGTAAAATATGTGAAGTAAAGAAAAAATACAAATCATTTGAAAAAATCTATTCTCTTGTTTAGAAAGGTTTTACAGGATATTCTTCATGGAAAGATAAGACAACCCATCTGTGACTAAACAAGTTATTTCTTTAGCTGGAGATGGTTTACATAGGTAATATTGCACATAAGGTATTATAATGGTGTTCATAAATGAAAATGATGATACTGATCTGACTATGGATTACTTTTTGTGTCAGTGGCTTATCTGTGTCATGATCAAGTCCCTCTTTTCATTCAATTTTCCTCATAATTAAAAGCACATACCTAAGATATGGCTCTCTGGGATTAAATAAAAGGATACTATGATCACAAGCAAAACCTTATTACTTAAGCAAGAAATAAACCATTATTTTGGTCTCAGTGTATTCTGACCAAATGAGCAACTGTGTCTAGCCATGAAATCCCATGAAAACTGTTGAAGTGTTCCATGAAATGAATGAGTGCTGGCAAAATAAAATCTTAATGAAAGGACATCTTATTTCACTAAAATATGGCTTTGAAATTTTGGATGAGGGGCGCTTGGGTGGCTCAGTTGGTTAAGCGTCCAGCTATGGCTCAGGTCATGATCTCACGGTTCGTGGGTTTGAGCCCCGCATCAGGCTGTGTGCTGAAATCCCAGAGCCTGGAGCCTGTTTCAGATTTTGTATCTCCCTCTCTCTCTGACCCTTCTCTGCTCAAGATGTCTCTCTTTCTCTCTGTCTGTCTGTCTCTCTCTTTCTTAGAAATAAATAAAACATTAAAATTTTTAAAAAAAATAAAATGTTGGATGAAACAATTGCTAAAGGCTTACCCAAGACAAAAATAAAATGCTATCATAAGATTAAAGATTTTACAAAACCCAGAAAAACTAGGATATGATAACCAGGGGGAAGATGAATTTCCTTTAAGTGATAAATAGGAAAGTGATGATAAATTGAATGTTCTGAACTCCATGCCAGCAGGTAAAAGGGAAAAATACCATCTAATGAGAACTCATAATGAGAAGTCAATTACCTCAACACTGGTGTCAACTAATGAGATAGTTCAGATACTAATAGAAAGGACTGCCTAGCTTTCCTCTTGAATTTTCCATGCAATGTGACCCAGGGCATAAGTGGAAAACTGCATCTACTTAGAGGTCAGGAAGTTTGAAAGAAAAAACTTCTAAGTTTACCAAAGCAGTAATCCTTATTAGAGAACACAGTAAGTGATATAGCACCTGGGTGGCTCAGTTGCTTAAATGTCTGACTCTTGATCTCAGCTCAGGCTCAGGTTGTGATCTCACCATTCCTGAGATTGAGCCCTGCATCAGGCTCTGTGCTGACAGTGCAGAGCCTGCTTGAGATTCTCTCTCTCCCTCTCTCTGCCCTTCCCCTGATTGTGCATGCACATGTGCACATGCTCTCTCTTTCTCTCTCTCAAGATAAAAATATTTTTTTAAAAGTTTCAGCTGAGCATTTGTAGAATGAGTTGGAACTGACTATGGAAAAACTATGCATGCATAAGTGAGTGCGCACATGCAGATGTGCACATGTGTGCATGTGCATGCAGAGGATACGTATATTTGTAGCATGTACACATGAATCTATGTGCATGTATGTGCACTTTTGTAGGTTTAAAGTGAGGGTGTGCATGCATATTTGTACATGTGTTCTGGTGCTTGAATATATCTGTGTAAAGATACATAGGTATTTTGGCAGGGCTTCATTCTGAGCTGAGGTAACAGAAATGGAAAGGAACCTGATATATATTTCTGAGAAGTGAAATACAGAACCTGAGCCTGAGGCAGAAGGATGAGGCTGGAGACAGGGGCAAAGCCAGATCATAGTACTTTGCCATCATGTTGAGGGTATAGGTCTCTTTTCCTAAGAGCTCTTTGTAATTGTTTAAGTGATTTAGGCAGGGAAATAACATAAATGCCATTTATGTTTCACGAAAGGTCACTTTGTTTGCACTACCATGTTGACAAATCACAAATGATCTCTGGTTCTACCTTCCTGGACTCCAGGTCAACAGTTATCGTTTTCTGTTGGACATCTTCTACTAGACACTTAAAACTCCAAGCGGCTAAAAACAAACTCATTATATTTTTCCACAATAATATATATACTATGCAGGTAGTTACCCGATCTAATCCGATGAGATAATGTATTGAAGACAATTAGCATAGTACCTAATCATAGTAAGTTTTTATAATCTAGCTCTAATCCACTTTTTCTCATCAGCTACTATTCTTTTCACCTACCATGCAATCTAATCATGCATATACTCCTTCTTTTTCCAATTTGCTATGTAATGTTCCATAAAATTTCCATGTCCTCAAATGTCTTCTCCCAATCTGCTCATCCTTGAAGATGTAGCTCAAAAATTACCTTTACGTAAAGAGTTTGAGGACTACTATCTATTCCTTACAAAAATAACTCACACCTTCTCTGAGCTCCTATAGTACTTTATAAATATATCTATCTATGTAACTCTTCATGTCTCTCTGGGTTGTTAGCTCATTGAAACTCAAGTGTATTTTTCCTCATTGTCTTGTAATCAATAAATATTTGCTGAAAAAAAAAAGGCAGGTCTAAGTTGTAAGAAACACTCTAAATGAAGAGCCATATTAGAGTGAACAGAGTCCAGGAACCAGGATGTTTGATCTTGGAAACGTTTTCTTCCTCTAATGTTTATTCATTTTTGAGAGAAAGAGCACAAGCAGGGTAGGGGCAGAGAGAGAGGGAAATAAGGAATCTGAAGCAGGCTCTGAGCTGTCATCACAGAGCCTGATGCGGAGCTTGAACTCATAAACCACGAGATCATGACTTAAGCCAAAATCAGACGCTCAACCAACTGAGCCACCCAGGTGCCCCTCACCTTGGAATCTGTTAACACCCTCTTGCCTCTTGTATCTTTTCCCCAAAAACTTGCCTCTTAAAAATATAAGTGTAACAAGGTAAGATATCCAGAAAAGTATTAAATTGTACTATCATTTTCTTTATCCTCTGCAACGTCAGGACACATGGTCAGCATTGTGTTTCCAAACATTCAGTGGAGAGGGATTATGCACCATGATTCCAGGGAAAGGGAGATATAGAAGGCATTTGGCTGAGAAATGTAAGGATCTGGAGCAGGGAATGTAACGAAGGAGACGCTATCATTTTCTTAAGGTTGCTGTAATAAACTGCGATAATAAAGAAAAGTTTATTCTTCGACCATTCTGGAGATCAGAACTCTGAAATCAAGGTATCAGCAGGGCCATGTTGTCTCTGAAAGCTCTAGGGCAGAATCTGTTTCCTGCTTCTCCCCTAGCTCCTGGTATTGCTGGCAATCCTTGGTTTTCCTTGGCTTATAGACCTATCACTCCAATCTCTGCCTCAGTTGTCACATGATGTTTTCCTTGTATGTGCTATAGCTTCTCAGGGCACTCTCTTCTCTGTACGTGTGTGTCTCTGTGTTTCTTCTCCTCTTTTTATAAGGACACCAGCCATATTAGATTAGAGTCCCACCTACTTCAGGATGACCCCAACTTACTTATCTCTTAATCACATCTATAAAAGCCTGATTTCTAAACTAGGTGATGTTTATAGTCATCAGGGGTTATGGCTTCAAACTATCTTTTTTTTGTGGACTCAATTCAGCCCACAACAAGGATCTATCTAGGTGACAGGGATCAGTGCTCTGTTCCCATGTAGTACCTAAAATAGAGATGTTTGCCAGAGGCTGGCTGGTGGTCATTGGGAGCACACCACTGTAACCTAGGGCCAAAAAAGGGCAATAAAGATGACCCCACCATGAATCAAGAACTATATGTACAGAAATATATGTATATATTTCTTTCTTCAAGCTTTTCTGTCATCACTACCTACAGAATCATGTATGACGCCATTATAAGAAAAGCAAATCCTGGGGTGCCTGGGTGGCTCATTTGGTTAAGCATCTGACTTCGGGTCAGGTCATGATGTCACAGCTTGTGAGCTGGAGCTACATATTGGGCTTTTTGCTGACAGCTCACAGTGTAGGGCTTGCTTTGGATTCTGTGTCTCCCTCTCTCTCTACCACCTCCTCACTCACTCACTCTCTCTCTCTCTAAAAAATAACTAAACATTAAAAAATTAAAGAAAAAAAAAGGAAAATGAAAGCAAATCCTTTAATTTTCTGCCAGTCCAGAAAGTGGGGACTCTGGGATAATTTAAGGTTGGATAAAAAAATAAAGATAAGCATTAATATAAATATATATAAATAGTGTGGCTAAACGTCAGATGCATTTCACTAGTGTGACAGTGTAGCACTCAGTATCCAGAGGATGCTGAAAACACCATCCCTGAATCCTCCCCCAACTTTTTTAGAAGGCCACTGACTGGGCTGTTAGCCATATCCAAGAGTAAGGTAGAGGAAACAGCTGGTTCTTCCAGCATATAGATTTTAGAGAACTGAATGCTTTCTTCTACCTGAGTATTAACTTTGCTCTGTGCCACTTTCTTATTTGCCCCTTAGGGAACCAATGTAAAGATCAGAAGGATAATTATGAGCTTCCAGGGATGTTTCATCAGTAGGGCTGCCGTTTCCACATCCCCATGAATCCACCAGATCCACCTATTTCTCTGCAGTTTGGGACCAAAAAGAATGTTCCCCGGGAACAACAACCTGCAGATTATGAGCCCAGATACTGGAACATGATGCGATTTAACACAGTGACCTTTGACTATACCTAAAGGTGAGGGGTTTCTTGCCCCATTTTGGGGTGTTGTGTTCTGTGATGGGGTACTGTATGTCTTGTTTGCCATCTAAATGACAACACTGTCATCAAAACCTAGAGGGTGATCTCGTCTTTCTGGAAGACTAAAGTGAATGTAACCCACAGATGAGCAGCTTTGCAGACCAAGAAACAGCACTTTTATAAGAAAAATAGAGGTTTGCTCAGAAACCTCAGGTTTCTGTTCAGTTTTTGTTAGAAAGCTGATCTTTAATGAACTACTCATTTCTAAGATCCAAGCTCTAATAACATAAACCAGAAATCAAAGCAATATCCTAGTACCAATCATACCATCTTCCTTAGATCACTTGATAAAAGGCACATTGGACCAGTAAGAAAAAGGAAGACACTGGATCCTATTCTTAAGAAGACTGAAAAAGACACTAAACATTACAAACATAGGAAAGTACAAGCCTTTTCACTATTCATGAAAGTTCTACATTACTTTTTAGGTGAAATTGAGTGGAAGAGAGGAATGATATGGGACTTTCAAGATAACTCCTCTTACTGTCTCAATATCAACATTCAATTTTGAAATACCTGCCCTAGATGTGATTATGTTTAGGTTTCTTCTTGTGCCTCTCATTCTCTCAGATCCATACAGTCACTAACACAGAGTCAGTGGTCTGTTTCAACAAAAGGCATTCCTTTATTGTGATTGACAGAGAACATTCTGTGAGCACAGGAGCAAAATACAAAACTAAACTACTTAAAGGGAAGAAAGTACTAGGGGTTATTTTCTTTGAGGGCAAAACCACCACTTCTCCCTTTCCCCTCACATGACTATTCACACATTTCATTCATGCTTCAACACATTTTGCCTATAGACAATTCTTCTGTTTTGGTTATTCCCTCACACAAAGCTGCTTTTCCAGCTTCTACCAGCAACCAAGACCAAAATGATCCTAAGTACAAAAATATCGGTGACAGCTAAGCTCTGGCAGGTTAGACAAAATTAGAGAAACACTTGGAACAGGCAAGGGATAAAATAAAAGATAAACATTCATAGTTTTCCAGCAAACAGAAACCAATATGCAATGTTTTTTTTTTTTTTTTTTTTTTAAATTTTTTTTTTAATGTTTTATTTATTTTTAGGAGAGAGAGAGAGACAGCGTGAGCAGAGAGAGTCAGAGAGAGAGGGAGTCACAGGCTGAAACAGGCTCCAGGCTCTGAGCTGGCAGTCAGCACAGAGCCCGACGCGGGGCTCGAACCCACGAACTGCGAGATCATGACCTAAGCGAAAGTCGGACGCTTAACCGACTAAGCCACCCAGGCGCCCCTCAATGTTTTGATTTTATATATGCTAGTATTTTTTTTCCCAACTTCATCTGAAGATCTTCAAGGTGTGAGAAGTAGAGTAAAAGTGATTGTGTCCTTTATAAGAGTCTTTATTTTCTAATGTCTCATACGATATTAAGATTTAAACAAAATTAAACGTAAAAAAGTTTCCATATAAATTAGAAATTTTCATCATTTGAATAAATATGGCATTTTTTTCCACCTAAGAAAACTTAAAAAAAACAATTTTAGCTTTTCTATAACCTTTCAAAAATACACTCCCTCCTATAAGCCTGAATTTAACATATATTTTAGTTTTATTAGGATGATTTCTACTTGTCAGTTTGGTAGAATCTTTCATAGCCCTCCCTTTGATTCTCAAAGTGTCCCAATTTAAACTATAAATTATATGGTCACTCTGTTTATAGGAGACTTTTCTTGGACACCTTCTGCTTATTTTTCCCTAGGACTCCCCTATATTCTTTTATGCCTTCCTCTCTGCATGCAGTGAGATAATTGGGGTCCACAATGGACTCTGACTAAGAAATAATATAGTAACTTGAAAGTATCTTAAACCAAATAGAAACTGTTTAGCAAACCCTTGCAAATGGCATACAAAAGTCTTAGAAACCAATTTATGATTCCTCCTGTGGCAAACACTATTGTGTGGTTGCCTACTCCATAATTATTCTTCTCTACCTGGTAACTAACTGAATTTAGATTTTGCTCAGGAATTTGGTAACACTGTGCTCATCAACATGGGCCCAACCCCAGAAGATGTATCATGATTAGGCTATACTAATCATGGAAATTCCACTCTCCTTTGTCAGTGGCTGATTTAGGAGTGACACAGAATATTCAGTCTGACCAATCAGACATAAAGGGAACTTTGCTGGGAGTTGGAGGAGAGGGGATAGAAAGACTTCCGTTAAAAGTTTTCCTCCCTGATGAAAAGTGAAATACATAAGAAGATCAATTATTCCTTTTAGCGTTTCAATGTTGGATTGTGAAGACATTGGAACCACAACAGTTATCTTGTATTACAAGTGGTCAGGAATCCCAGTTACTTGCTGCCAAAAGCACTCTGATGTGCCTCCTTTTTCAGGCACCACTGTGATATTTAGATACCTCAGTTGGGAGCACTTCTCTGAGCTCTTAAACTCAACAGCTCTGTGAGAGCATAAGTAGCAGTCATCCTCAATGTGAGTTAAATGAAAGCAACTTAAATTAGAGAAAGGATCTAATTAGCCAGACTCAGCAACATTACAAGAAAAGTGTGGTGGGGGGAGAATGTGTGTAAAGCAGGCAGCACACCCAGAGCCAGAGTGATGCCATGAGCTCCTTCCTTCGGAAACCACCCAATGAAGGGAAAAAAAAAAAAATACTACCCTTATTGCCAAGAGATGATGCATACATCCACTAATTAGAGAAGAAAATGCAATGAGGGTGCAAACAAAAAGGAACTACAAAGTAAACAAGTTTTTTAAAGCATATGCAATAACACACATACTCTTTGGGGGGGCGTAGGGTAAAAGTTTAAAATAGGGGGATACATTTTCATTAAACAAATCTGCTTAGTTGAGATTGTTTTTGTATTGTAAATCTGAGATTGGCTGAGACAGAGTGCATCCAGAGCAGGATGGCTGGGATGCTTTAATTCCGCAATAAGAAAGCATCTTGAGTCTCAGATAAAGTGAGCATTATGGGCTGTCCTCTTCCCAGCAACTGTGCCAAGGGCTCAATACTCTAGTTTGCTCTGCGATGTGGATTTAGATAGCAGCCCAGAAGAGTTTTCCAAAGGTAGGGGGATTAACAAGCACTTTGTAGAGGGATCTCTTTCTGAAGCAGCTGTAGGAGAGTAATGTAACCCCAAACAACCTGTTCAGCACTTGTTAAGAACGTATACACGTCCCCTTTATTTGATCTTCAGGGCAGGCTTTGCAGCCAACTACTGGGATTTTGCACAGCATTTCTGACATGACGCACAGACCATGAGGATTCCATGTGTTAGCACAATGGTACTTACTGTATTTAGTAGTGGGGGGACATTACATTTACATGAAAAACACACAAAAGCTTCCCCTTCAAAAGTGATAAGGGATATACTGAAATAACTGATAAGGGGATTATTCATTCCTGGCACATCCATTAAATGCAGTGTAGAAAATAAGAGAAAGAATAGAGCCACAAACTCTAGGCAGAGAATAAATATCGGTTCACTCAATTTGGCCACAAATTATTCATTCAGTGATGTTTCTCCCTTTCCTTTTGGGCCCATCAATCCAGCCTGCAGAATAAAAAATCGTCTCATAAAGGTCTAAGTAAATCCATTCCCTAATTTTCACCTGCTGATCATTCATGATGCACAACAAGCCACAAGGTTAGCATACTTACCCTTGGGAGGCAGGGGAAAATGACTATTCTACTTTCTTTTACCAAGATACACACCAGCCAGGGCTTTCTTAGATCCTGGCAAAACAAAAACGCCTGAGATTATATCAGGCTAGCCGTTGGTCAAACTGCAATGCAAGAATAAATTTGCTTCCAGTGCTTTCTCTCCTCCTGTCTCCTTCGCTCTCCAACCTCAAGCTATACTTCATTTTGGCAAGACCTTGCTCTCAGTTTAGCCCATTTTTGGTGCCAACTGATGATGGTTTCAGGTGCTAACCGGGAGTACCCAGGGTTTAGAAGAAAAGTCTAGATTCCTAAAAACCATTAAAGAGTGAAAGGATTAGTCTATATTGAAGAAAATCCAGCCATTACGACAAAAGGGGGAAAAAGGTCATTTTGACCAAGGAACTGCCTTGGCTGCACACTTAAAGGCTGCCTTAAGTTTGAGCTTCTTCCTCATCATTACATATCAAAATTATTTTAAAATCTAAATTTCTCAAAAGCACACTGACTTAACAATCAGAACTGGATTCGTCTGTGGTAGAACAGGGTCAATATAAGAAAACAAGACTAAGCTGGGGAGGATTTAGACAAGTGAGGTAAGGTAAGCCAAACAGAATGCTTGAGTAATTAACAGGTGCAAGCATGAACAGAACATCAAGATGTACTGGAGGAGGAGAATGTGGGTCAAAGCAATGGAAACAGGGCATCGGGAATCTGTGAATCAGGCACTGACTCACAGAGAGGACTAGTGAGAACCAAATATGGGCAATGTAGATAATGTAGCACGAGTATTTTTTTTCCTACGTATTACTTCCATCTTTAAAGAAGTATCACACAGTTCTACAGGTAGGCAAGCAAGGCTCAAAGGTTATTTTCAGTCAATAGTTACTAGTGCTAAAACACAGGGAGAGGATAAAAGGAAAATCATTCCTTGTATGTTAATTACACTAATTTAGGATTGCTCTTTCTGCCAGCACAAATTTTCCAGGGAAAGCAACAGTGGATGGGAGGCAGGAAAGTCAGGAGGAAGAAACAGAACTTAAGAGAGAAAGAGACAGAAAATCAGTCACCCAGCTGGGAATAGTAAAATTAGGAGAGTTGGTAAAACATTTTGAAAAATGTCTACAGTCTAGAATCCAAAACAGAAAGTACCCTTTGCTTGTTCAGATGCATATGAATTCTTAAAACAAAATTTTCATGTATTGCTTTCCAGTGATTATTCCTACATCCCATAACAATCATCAGTAATAAGAAAATATTTTTCCTAAGACATTAGGTAAAAAGCAATAAAATATCACCCCACTAAAGGCAAAGACAACTTCTTGAAATCCGGAAGGAAGACCTAAAAATAATAGAAAAAAAACTCCACAACTTTGCAAGAGTTTCCCATGGAGCTGTGCAGATAATTGGGGAGAAAAACTATATTGAGAATATCAGTACAGAGAAGTATTTTTCCTCAAATCTGACTAGTATTTTCTAGACAATTTTGGTAATATTTTTCCTACTGATTTGTATTATTCATTGTTTTACTGTCAATGCCTAAAACATTGCCAAGTATAAAGTAGGTACTTAGTAAATCTCATATGCATGGATAAATGAATGAAACTCTTTGATAAATTACCAGTCTGTCTTGCAGGGGGTACAAATGTTTAGCATTGAAAAAGTTCAGCTTATTGTTAATGACAGATATGGATTTATAAGAACAATGAAGCATAGCTAACTCAGACTAAAGTCTATAACTATATTTTACAGAATATGAAGGAAATAAATAAATCGTAGATTCGAGTTCTAAATAAGAATAATAATTTATAAAGGCCTGTGGTGGCAGCCAGTTAAATTGGTAAAAGCTGACTATAGATCCCCAGGCCTCCACCACTACCATTAGGGGGAAAATTGAACAGGAGTAAAGTGGCCGTCTCAGCAGAAGCCTATAACAGAAGACAGCCACATTAGCATAAGGCTTGGCAGTCAGGAATTATGACTGCTCCTAATCTCAGAATGCTCAGGAGTTTGGTTACATTCAACAAAATGACCTGTCCATTTTGATCCATTGTTTTTTGTTTTTTTTTTTTCTATTTCACACGTACATGATCTCTCTCTCTCTCTCTCTCTGTCTCACTGACATACATACACACCCCACCACCACCACCTTTTTGAAGCCAATATGTTTGGGTCAGAGATTTAAAACAAAGAAGACTCACTTTATTTTACTTTTTTAATGTTTATTTATTTTTGAGAGAGAAAGAGCATGAGCAGGGGAGGGGCAGAGAAAGGGAGACACAGAATTTGAAGCAGGCTCCAGGCTCTGAGCCTTCAGCACAGAGTCTGACATGGGGCTCAAACTCACGAACTTTGAGATCATGACCAGAGCCAAAGTCAGACACTCAACCGAGTGAGCCACCCAGGTGTCCCAATTAAACCTCATTTTTAACTGTCTCTCTGCCTATATTCCTCCCTCACCCTCAACTCTAGCCCAGTACTTTTCCCCTCAGTATCTGACGGGCAAAGGAATTCACTGAGGTTTGCTGGCGTTCAAGAGAAAGGTGATCATGAGCATACATTTTTACAACTCACTGGTGAGTACTAATTGTTGTTTAAAAAAAAAATCTCACAATTCTCGTAAAACCTTAACAGGTACGTGCAAGTCTAGCTCTCTTGTCTTCCTGTTTTCTCACTCCGAGCTCAGATAGAGAAGGAGAGGGTAGGCAGTGGGTAAAGGCACTCAGGTTAAGAGCATATATTTATTGGAAGGATTATTTTGTCTGAAGATCCTAATCCTTTAGAGCTGTATCAGTGAATCAAAGTCAGAATTATATAAATTTGAAAAGAGAACAAAAATTTTTCAAAATAGGGGGACTGTCTTCTGAAGAAGTGGTTTATATTTTCATTGTGATACAGGCCCATCCACTTTTTGAAATCCATTTATCTTTCTTTACAAAGGATTTCTTCTAAAATGTGCGAGGGTGCCTACCCACCCACCCACCCTCACACACACACACACACACACACACACACACCTTCAGTCTGTATCATTCTGCTTTAATACAAATGGATGCTTAAGCTTTGGAGGCTGTGCCTTGGAATTACTGGCACTAGGAGAAGGGAAGCTAAAAGGGAAGATACATGTGAAAGCAAACCCAAGAATCCAGGAGCAGTGGAATCCCGACAGATTTAGAGCTTAGCTGTAACCCCAGCACTCAGGACACTGGTTGGTCATTCCCTATCTCTGCTATGCCCCCTTCTTACCATTTCCCTCTGGCAGACACTAGGGCACTCTAAGCCTGGGCTGCTTATCTATTTTCCCTTACCCACTGCCTGACCTCACCGCCTACTTATCTATCTGAGCTCTGAGTAACAAAGCAAGAAGAGAACAGAGCTAGACTAGGGGGGCTCCTGAGAATTACACATTTGGGTTGAGTGGCCCTGATATTCTATCATCACAATTTCTATTCTACCCCTCCCCCTCTATTTGAAAGGAGAAAAAAAAAGAAAAAAGAAAAAATCAATCAGAATGATATATGACTCTTCAGTTCTGAAGTAAAGCCCAGTCATGTAGAAAATAGACCAGGCACTGTACTCTGAGTCCAAAAGATAGGGTGAGCAAGCTCCAGCCTCGGGTGCAATTATCTCTTGAAAACAAAACAAAATAAAAAATGCACCTGTATATATATACCCCCAGGGACAGATATTTATCTAGCCTCTACACCACACGCATTTAGCTTTGCAATGTCAGAGTTAACTGCTTTCCCTGCGGTTTATGCAGCTTCTCAAAGCTGCCAAATTAAATTGGTGCTTATGTGACGGCACAGACTTGCTCACAGGATGCAAGAAATGCTTCCTCAAGCTCTGCCCATTTCTCCAGCCCCTCCTCCACTGCCCTCATTAAAGCCCCCATCACCTCTTACCCCAGCATCTTCAACAGCATCCTAGCATCCTAATGATCTCCCTGCCCTTTCCATCCACCCTCCACCTTATAAACCTTACATATCACACACTCATGCCTCTTAAAAGTCTTCTGTTGTTCCTCATGACTCTCAGAATAAAGTTCAAACTCCTTTAAGAGGCAATAAGGCCATCACTTGCCCTAACCTGCCAGCCCCTGACAGGCACCTTGGACCTTTGTCACATGCTCCCCACCCCCACCCTCCATCTCCAACACTTCTTGTCTCCACATCCCTATTCACCCAGGTTAAGTTCTAATCACCCTTCAGTACTCATATGAGATGTCTTGTCCAGGAAGCATCTCCTCCTGGCCTCAAGTTTACCCAGAACCCTCTATATCACACTGGCCAGCACGTGGTTCACACTTTCCTGTAATTGTCTGTTTCCTTGTTTGTATCTTTCACTGATGTATAATGTCCTTAGGCAATGAATGGGTCATGTTTGTTTGGTAGCTATCTCTAGCACTAAGCTCAGGGTCTGTCATATGATAAACATGACTATGAATATGGATGTGAGTGAGTGAATCCAGATGATGCCCTCCTCTTCTCCAGCACTCAACCCAGGTCCTGCAAAGCCCAGTGCAAGCAGAGTTAGACACCTCAGAAGAAACCAGACCAACCGGACAGGGTCTTTGGGGAAAGTGTTTCTGTTATCCTTTTAAAAATGGGAATAAGGAAGCCCCAAGGGCCTGTCACTATGCAAGTCCTTCAAGAACAATAGGGCATTGTGGGAGTTTGCTGTACTCGCTCTTTCATGGGACTCATTTAGCCAGAGAACCTAGCCACCATGCTGTGGTAGGAACAGGATAGCTAATTTCAGTCATTTTTTGTCCATTCCAACCTGGAAGCACTTATACAGGAGGCAGTTCCAGCAAACCTTCACGATTTCACTTTGAATTTAAGTAGAGCCTACATATTTCTGCATGTACTAATGGGAAGATGTCCAGGACATATAGGTATTATATGACTCTGTAGAAGTTATCCTTTTTGAGTAGGTGTGTGTGTGTGATATGTGTGTGTACATGTGTGCACATTCCTATTTGTAAAGGTAAAGCAAAGTTTTGGATGTCTGTACACTGCAATGTTAACAGTGATCCCCACTTGAGAGAAGAGTAGGGTTGGATATGGTCAGAGGAGACTTTCAGTTTTTTGATATTCTTCAGTATATACTTGACCTTTGAACAATGTGAGGATTAGGGGCACCAACTTCCCCACAGTCAAAAATCTTAATATAATTTTTGATTCCCCCAAAACTTAACTACTAATAGGCTTGACGAGAGGCTTACCAATAGAATAGTCAATTAACATATGTTTTTATGTTATATGCATTATATACTGTATTCTTACAGTAAAGTAGTCTAAAAAATATATTAAGAAAATCATAAGGAAAAGAAAATACATTTAGTGTACTGTACCACACTAACTGAAAAGAAATCCACATAGAAGTGGAACCATGCAGTTCAAATTGGTGTTGTTCAAGGGTCAACTGTATCTTGAAATCTTTTCAATAGCATGCATTAATTGTGTAATTAGAAAGAAAAATGAAGGAGAGAAATAAAATAGGGTCTCTGATCTCTCTAGGGACACGCCTTTGTCCTAATACTCAACTGAGACAGTTTCAAATGGATTCCTGACATATTAGGATTAGTGCCCACAAACAGGACACAAATGATGAGCCTTCTACAACTTTAATTATCTATTATAAATAATCTTTAGAAACAAATTAAGCAAAAAGAAATACAGCTAATTTATTGGCCTTTCCATTTCCTTTTTACAAATAACTTTAATTATTTTTGGTTTTCTGTTTGTTTTGTTTTATTTTGTTTTTAGATTCTAAGGTGAAACCAAGTTCAATTCTCATATTTTGGGTTTAGTTCCATTTTAAGTGAACAAAGAAACCTAACAAAACTTTAAACGTAACAAGAAGGGACACATTAGAAAAGATGAACATGGAGCATTGTTCCCCCGCCCCCCCCCAAGCAATAGTGGAATACGCTGTCCACCCCCCTCTTAATCATTCACTTTTGTTCCTGTTTGGTAAGTGGTGCCACCTCACATCACAATGTTCAACTGCAAAGGTATGAAGGAAACCCTATCTCCAGGTCTCCTGGGGCACTAACTAGGTCTTTAAGATCACACATCACCTGGCTATAATTGCCTTGACACAATCACCCACTGACTCAAACAATCACCTTCATAGTAATACCCTCAGCACACAGAAGTCTCCTGATTATATAAGCTACAAGCAGGAACACCTGGACAAAGTGTTGGTGGGGAACCTCTCAGATAAGCTACTTGATTTCTTAATCCTTCTGTCCTGTCAAATCAGCTGGAAAGCAGGAATAGGGGAGGGGTGTGGAAAACCTCCTGAGGAATCAGAGACTGAATGTGAACCAGATGCAACTTACATTTCTGTTATAAAATGCTACTTTTTTTTTTTTTTTTGCTTTTTACATGCTTGTGAAAAAGAACATGGTATATAAAGGAATATGGATGGAGCTTCTCACTATTATACTGATGCAGACTTCTTATCTCCACATCCAAGTCCTTATGCAATATGCCCTTAGCTTTGTTCAACCACAATCATGGTCAATTTTTTTGTTTTGTTTTGTTTCAAATAACAACTATGTAGCAGGCAATGGGCTAGGTGCTTTTATAACATGCAGCATACCCAAACACAAAATGACACTGATCAACTTATGTTGGAGATAAAAGAAGGATAATACTTATTTCATTCTGTCCATTTGGGGTCATTTTCTTTACTGAGATGGCTGGCTGAGACAGTACTGTTTCCTACCGAAAAGGAATCTGAAAACAAACATTAGTAACACAGGGACCTCCTTTTGGGCCTCATGTTGTTCTTGGCAATATGGCTTGTGTGCTCTGAGATTTCTGGTTTTCTTCCAGGTGCTTTAACTCTAAATCTTGGGTTTTATGTCTCCACTAAAAAATTAAGGCTTTAGATACTGGAAAATTATCAGTCAATTCCTACTGAAGACTTTGTTTCTTTCTAATACCATGAATGTCTGGGTCACACTCCAAACTTGAGTCTGTAACCTGCATATTCTGTGAATCCCTAGTATGTGTTATGCAGTGTGGAAGATCAAGTCTACTTCCTGATGAGGTGGACTCTCCTCTGTTGACAAGGGGTGGAGGGTTGCAAATGAAGATTTGTGAATAGTGGATGGAATGACAAGAGGCAAAGGGACACTGAGGATGAGGGAAGTGTCAGATAGGAGGCCGTGTTAGTAACAGCAGTTGGCAGGGAGAAGGAAACACTTAGGAAAGGCAGGTAGGGTGGGGTGACAGAAGATGCAACCTGAGAGTCAACTAGGGGAGTGAAAAGTAAAGGAGAAAGATAGGGGGGAAGACAAAGACAAAACCCAGAAATCAAATGTAATTAGAAGACTGTGATTCCACAGGGGAAAGAAGCACGTTGAGCCTAAAAGTCATTGCACATGTTAGGTGGGTCTACCTTCTTCTCTAGAAGGGAAGGCAAGAGTCTCCAAATGTTTGGGCACCTTCATGTGATGCTTCACATCCAGAGATACATATTCAGAGACCTTAATGATCACTGTCCTAAGTTAACTCAGAAGCAATTAGGTAGAAGTAGAAAAGTAGATTTTCTGTGTAAGGGGATGAGTCTTATTCCATCCAATATAGAACTCAAGGAGACCTGAGTCCTTAGCTAATATGTTTTGCTATTTTAAAGTCTTTTTTTTAATGTTTTTTTTTTTTTTTAAATTTCAGAGAGAGAAAGAGAGACAGCATGAGCAGGGGAGGGTCAGAGAGAGAGGGAGACACAGAATCTGAAACAGACTCCAGGCTCCGAGCTGGCTGTCAGCACAGAGCCCGATGCAGGGTTCGAACCCACGAACCGTGAGGTCATGACCTGAGCCGAAGCCGGACGCTTAATGGACTGAGCCACCCAGGTGCCCCTGTGTTTTGCTATTTTAAACGTAAGTGTTTTTGAAGTTATAGTGTAATCAATCCTCCATAAGATTGATAATTTGGCTATTTTTTGAAATATAAAATGGAAGACAGCTTCATCATTATAGCAGTCCAAAATGTGTTACTTTACAGGCATGACTGAAGGAAGTACTCAGATATGATTTTCGTGATTATATCAAAAACACAAACATAAGGCAAACTTCCCACTTAACGCCTCAAACTGAGAAATGAAAAGTCACTGTCTTAATTCAGGTCAAGTAAATGTTTTTGAAATAGGTGAACAGGTGCAATGAGTATAAGAGATCCCACCAAAAAATCTTCTGTATTCCTTTTAAGTCTCCTGAATGGCCCTGAAATATGCAGAAAGATATCAGCTGCTCTCTACACGGGTTCGAGGGTGTGAATGAAAAACTCCGTAGTTGTCATCTCCATGGGGGCAAAAAAACCCTCTGATCTCAGTAATGTCTTGCCATGCACACAAGTTATTTTTCGAAAAGATTTCTAAGCTTGTCAAAATATTCCTAAGTGTGAGTTCAGTGCTTCTTGAAAAACTGGAGGCAGAAAGCAAAAGGCAAACCCTTATGACTATGTTTGGCCTTTTTTATTCGTGTATGAAATAAGTGTCAAATAAGGAAGACAAAAAATCCCTTATCTATGGGGATTGTGCTCACATACTTTTGTTTATGATGCTGTTCTCATCTATAAGGTTGATAATAATAATCTCTCTGATTATTTGATTTCTTCTCATTTACAGAAGCTCAAAGCAAACAGCCTTCTTATTAAGGCAACTTCCTTGTTTGTTGTCACTAACTTTCTTGGAAACTAAAAGTAGGTTTTTGTTTTACCCACTTGGTATTTAAGTTGTTAGTATATTGTTAGGCACTAAAATCGTATTTTCCCTGGAAGTTTATTAATATCCTTCAGTCAGGGATACTACCCCCACTGCACCCCCCAACGAGGCTTTGCATATGGCAGCTACTCAATAAGCTTGCATTGGCTGAACCTCATGAGGCAGAACAAGTAGAAGATAAGGAAGACTATAAAAGATATCTGAATGCCTCTGTCTTTTCCTGCCATTAACACCACATCCCCAAAAATCCTGACAGAAACACCCAAACCATGAAACTATGTTTCTTGTTATTATTTTCTTCTTTCATTGTATTTCTTGGTTGCTGTCATATCATCACCAATAAAAAGATTTAGTTGTGCAAAATGTGCTTCCTTTCTAAGTTTCGCTAAAATAGCCTACATGTCTGGGATAGTTAATAATTACATAGATTAGAAAAGATACCTCTTAAATTTAAACAGCTGCATCATGACTCTACCTGCCTTACATCCAGCCTTTACTGAGAAGGCACATTTTCAACATGATGCACAAAAAAGGGCTCATAGGACAAATATTTCTTGATTCAAGAAATATTAAAGCCAATATCATAACAAAAATTGTATTCATTAAAATGGCTACCTTATCCTCTTTCTAATATGAATTACAAGTATATTCTAAGTTATTCTTTCCCTTCTACAGGTATTACATCTGCAGAACTATGAAGAGAATTCTTGACTTCAGCCCAAATAATAGGGAAAATCTAAGAAATCTGTTCTCTTCAAAGAGTATCATTATTTACAGTATAATAAAATATGCAAGACTATTAAACACATACACATGGATACACTGAAACTTCCGGGAAAAAGGGGAAGGATCTTAAGTGTTCAAACCTTTGGTTTCATCATTCATCATCTTACTGTGATTTGGAATGATGTTACTAATTGGGGGAGGTTGAGGCAGGAAAAAAGTTATCACTTTTAGCAGGAGGAAGTAAAGGGTTCCCATTTCACACGGTCCTTCAAGTCACCTTATTTTATGCTAATCTTCAGGGAAAAGAGTTTAGATGGTGAGCAAAATGAGAGAAGCTCAAGCAATTTTTCTTATTAAGTGGAAGCTGAGACACCTCCAAGTTCAGATGGTGAAAGTGATTTATCTGAAATATTGCAACAGACGAGAATAGGCTTTATAAGATCCTAGCCAGTCCTTTTCCCCCTCTGACCTATTAGATACCATTGCCCTCCTGGTAACACAGAAAAGCTTTGCTTTGCTCCCAAAGGAATTCACCATTTCATTTCAAGTGTAGTTAGCCTAGGGCAATTTCCAATTTTTCTGAGATTGTTTCAACTCACTTGAATACTAGTGTTGCTTTAATCAGAAAATGGTTAGCTATTACTTCTCAAACACACAAGCTACCTAGCACCTCAAAATCTTTCCAAGTGTAGCTGAAAGTATCACCTTCTCTCTAGAAGACTCTTCCAGGAAAGTTCTCAAAAATATCTTTTTTTAGTTAAGATGACAAACATCACCCAATATTTCTTATTCAAGGAGTTGTGTACATGTCCCTTTAAAAGAATATGATAAAGATACGAGCATTGGTTTTGACTGGGTTAAATGGGACTCTATTGGGTTAGACTCCCATGAAAACATGTGTAGTTATGAGTTTTCTTCTTAACTCTTCTACCTAGACTGTTCTTATTGTCTACCAGGGAGTCTTCATTCTTCAAGTCTATTTAATTTTTTTAATGTTTATTTATTTTTGAGAGAGAGAGAGAGAGAGAGAGAGAGCACACGAGCAGGGGAGGGGCAGAGAGAGAGGAAGATATAGAATCTGAAGCCGGCTCCAGGATCTAAGCTGTTAGCACGGAGGGCAACGCAGGGCTCAAACTAAGGGACTGCGAGATCATGACCTGAACCGAAGTAGGACACTCAACCTACTGAGCCACCCAGGCACCCCCCTTCAAGTCTACTTAAATGTCAACACCACGAAGCCTTCTCTATCTGTACCTGGCACAACTGGTTCTGTGTTCCCACCCCATTCATACAAACATAAGACTTGCCAAGCTCTTGTAATAAATGTGCACTTCTCCCTCCACAGTATTATTATTTTTCAGAAAAGGTGTATGAACTCTTCCTCATCTGAATTCTCATCTATAATTTATAAATTAAGACCTATTTGTTTCCCCAGTTCACATTCATATTTTCATCAGGCTTTACACTCAGAGAACTATAAGAAAGACCTTCTGTCTATGGCTCATTCAAAAACTGTTCATCTCCATGGAGAACACCTAATATTTTGTAGTGTTACAAATAGAGAATTAGACTTTTCACACTGAAATCCAAACTTGTTTCAGTATTTTTTTTTACTTTAGAAAATAGAAGGAAGTACCGAAAAGTTGAGGAAAAGCCTTCATTTTACACACCTTTCGCTAAATGCATACATAAGAACGTGTAATGATTCTGCAGTGTCCATTAGATGGGATGCAAAGCAGTCCACTGGGTAACAGAACATTCATATTTCCTATGCAGACTTGCATCTCTGCAGCATGTAACCTCAATTTAAAATGAGATACCTAATTCAAGGGCAGATATTATTCTGTATTACTCTTTTAACTTTGCCAGACATATAGTTCCTAGCACAGATGGGGGGAAAGGTTAAAATTCACTTCTTAAGTGCTGACAAAGAAGAGTATAAGATTCCAAGTTACAGACAGGAACATTCCCTAGTAGAGAGGACAAAGGACTGGGAATGGGAAAGTTTTGGTTTCCTTCCTGTCTCTGCTCCAGGCCAGATGTGGAAACTGGAGAAAATAATTTTGCCTCAGAATGGTTAAGTGACCTGCAGGGTTTCATCCAGTCTAAGAGGCTATACTTCCAGCTGGATTCTATCTGGATCTTTTCCTTGCAGCTCAAAATTGTGCACACCCCATATTCTATCTTCTATCACCCTAACACAAACTCCCTTCCCCCAATACCAAGCTGCCAGTGTAAGGAACACAAGAAAGATCTTTAAAGAAAAAGAGAAAAAAAATTATCATAGAAAAATTTAGAGATTCTGCAGCTCTTATCATCACTCCTTAGTGATCTTAATTACACATCAATCAACCCCAGCTCAAATGGGAGATGAGAAAATGGCATTTTTTTTTTTTTTTTTTTTTGCTGATCTCAAAGGACAAGCTTAAGAGGCAAGATCATCAGAATCATTAGAGTTGAACAGGTAGTTTTATCCACCTAGAGGGAAACCAAAGTTCCTAATCATTTTTACACATCATATTCAGAAGTTTCTACAAAAGAAAACTCCAATATGATTTCCATCAAGAAAATTGTTTTACTCATTTATTTAAATAATCTTGCATTCAGATTATTTTTCTCCCTCTCTCTCACTACTTCTTCCCCTCTGATTCTCATTGTTCCCTCTTTTTCTGTTCTTTTTTGCACTGGGTAGAACTTTTATGGTAAGTAAAACTCATTCTATAAGCCCGAGGCTTTACATTACTAGGTAGAGCCTGAGAATGAGAATTTTTTTTGTTTACACCTAGTAGAAAATGAGTTTCATTTTCCCTTTCAAAGAAGACTATTTCCTATGACCAGTAAAAATATGTTACTGGAATTTCTTTTCCAATAATACACTTTAAAGGGTTAAAATAAAATGGATATGTTCAAGCTTCTCTATTTTATTATGAGATCACCATAAAACTACAGTAACCTTCAAATAGCATAAATGGTGATCTTTAACACCAACTCATTCATTTCATATATTATTTTATTTTCCTTGATACTGATAGTCGTAAAATGGTTCATTACTAAAGACAACAAATTTCATCAAACAACTACTTAATAGTAGGTAATCATAAATAATAAGTAGCCATGAAAATGTCTTTCTTATTTTTTTTAAAGACTTTATTTTTAAATAATCTCTACACCCAATATGGGACTTGAACTCACAACCCTGAGATCCAGAGGCACATGCTCTACCGACTGAGCCAGACAGGTACTGCACAAATGTCTTTAAACATCGAGGCTCCCAACAAAAACCAACATAACTCCTAATTTCTATTGTTTAATTAATATATTTCAACAAATGCAATTCAAATGTGTTTAGGACTCCATTACAATATATGAACAGCAGCAAATAAAAGGGTAAAAATAGGTAGGAACCCAGGCATAATCCCAAAGGCAGGATGCAAATAAAATGCCTGGTCAGCTCTTAAGCGTTAATGCATTTTACCTTAAACATTTACATTAACAGATGGCCCCCAGCAGTACTATCAACTTACTTCTGAGTTCATTTCTGTGTCACTCTCAACCCCATTTATCACTATCCATGCAATAGAAAATGCCACAAGGGGTTTAAATCAGAACTGTAGCATTGGTGTCACCTACAAACATATTCTTGACCTTTGGTTAAAAAAAAATCAATAAGAGAATTGATGACTGATGACTGAAGAAAGACAAGGATAAGAACCAAGTAAAGTCACCACATTTGGCCCACTGGAAGGTACAAAAGGGACATTTCTATCACCCTGAATCCTTAAAGGTTTTGTTTTCCGATTTTCCAAACCAGCATAGAGTCCTAAGTAATGAAATAGCCATGGGTTATTACAGATGTCAGAGGAAAACATTTTAGGAAATAGATATAAAGACTCTAATTTTATCTTCTGTAAGGAATAATGATAGTTCTTTTTTGTCACTGACTAGGATTTAATAGTCAGTTGACGATATTATCAAATGATACCATTTTTGTTCGACATTCTTTAACATGTCATTGACTTAGAGTCACAACATTTATTGGAATGTTTTAAATTTTATTTTTAAAATCATCATACAACAAAATTGAGGGCTTTCCTTCAAAATTTAAAACATGTATTAGTTCGTGTAAACCACCACCACAATCAGGATACAGAATACTTCCATCACTCTTCCAAACTCCCCTATGCTCTCCTTTAAGAGTGGCTATACTTCATGCCAAATAAAACTTAACTGTGATAGTTACAATTCCCCTTTCTAAGGATATTTTTAAAACTGTTCTTTATAAAAAACCCTTCATGACTTTTCCTATACTTTATCCTTTTATTTATTTTTGCCTTCAGGATTCTAGAAATTTTCCAGTCACAAGATATTCTACTGGAACCTTGAAGAAACATCCTTACCATAAAGAATATTATCCTATTTCATATATAGGGAAAAACAACAAAACAATTTTTTATGTTGAAGACATACACACACACACACACACACACACACACACACACACACACACACTGATGGAAAAATGAAAAATAAAAAGGAAAGCCAGTTCACTGTTTCAAGTACATAATGTAAATGGCCTGGCAGAATGATGCCTGGAACATTGCAAGAGCTCAATAAAAGTTCCCTTCATCTTTTGCTGCATATCTAAGGCTCTGTTTTCGATCTTCGATCTAGTGTTTTTTATATGACTTTTTTTGGAGAATGTACAAAAATGATCGCTTCTGGCAGACTTTCCTTCCCCTTTGTGTGGTTCCCATCCAGATTTACAGATCAGAGTTTCAGACTAATAGCTTTAGTGAAATCAGATAAGTCTTCTTCAACCTGCCGATGCTCCTGACAGAGTGACTGACAATGGAGTAGTTATTTTTATGGGAGTTCCACGTTGCTGTAGGAATAAAGCTTCTGTGCCTGAGAAGCACCAAGCTTAGACTTAGTACAGCATTTCACACAGTGCCACTGATGGAGAATAAATGGGAATTTGTCATCTTGTGTTTGGAGATGCTGCTGTGAAGCATGTCACTGTCCATTTTAAAAATGAAGACAGCAGAAAAAAATGTTCCATCAATGTCTTCCTGTCCTCCCATGTTATGAATGCAAATGGTAACCTAGTAGTAGAAGAATCTTTGGTCCCATCCCACCGCCCCTCCCCCACCAGACAAAAGAAAATCTTACTTATTTGAAACGGTAAAAATGCAACAGAACCCATGCTAAAGTGTATCCGGCTTTTATTTGAGCCTTCCATAAAATTAGGAAATTATTTCATTTAGAGGAATCTGAATTCCTAAATGGATTTACAAGAAGCAAATATGAATTTCCTTTAAGTTTTGTATGGGCTACATATTCTACTTGCTCAGCTTAGACTCCTCTCCGGTTAGTTTGCGTTAGACAGATGGTCAGTATTTATCCCTGATAAAAAAGGTATGACAAGGTAGAAAGAGAACTCATTTGCAAGGCAGAAACTCTGAATTCGAAGTACGGCTCCACCTACTGTTCTTCTGTCAAGACATTTAATTTCTGGGGTGCCTGGGTGGCTCAGTCGGTTGAGCATCCAACTTCAGCTCAGGTCATGATCTCACATTTGTGGGTTCGAGCCCCACATCGGGCTCTGTGGTAACAGCTCAGAGCCTGTTTCAGATTCTATGTCTCCCTCTCTCTGCCCCTTCCCCACTCATGCTCTGTCTCTCAAAACTGACTAACTGTTAAAAATTAAAAACAAAAAGACATTTAATTTCCCTTGGCCTCAGTTTCCTATGTGTAGAAGTAGAGTCTCCTACCAGAGGAAATCTGACAAGCATATCTAGTTCTAATTTTGATGATGATGATGCTTTTACCAGGATTCTGATCACTGCAAACATCTTAAGTCTTCTTCTAAGCTAGAAGAATGAAGTCAAGATGCCACACAATATATTAGTTATATGTGATGAAGTATAGATACAAAAAATTTGAGGTGCCCTTTCAAGTCAATTTTATTAAACATCTAAATATTAATGGACCTTAATGAGCTAGCAGAAAATAGCTTCTTGAAATGTGTGATGTACGTGTGTATATTATATGTGTGCACACACACACACTTTTGTGCATATATGTGTTCATACGTACATACATGTATAGATATTTATGAATGTTTTATGTGCATATATGAATATGCTTATGTGTATTTATGTATACACTGATCTGTATGTATATATACACTGTGTATGTATAACTATGTGTGAATACATATAAATTAAATTATTTATATTTTTCTCCTTGAGTATTAAATCCAAATCCGGGGATCTTTTTCTGATCCATCAGCAGAGGTGGGAGACTATTTTGCCCTCATGTCTTTTCAAACTGCTGTTCCTCTCTGTTTAACATTCATATCAACGACCCCTGGAGGCCACTGTGGTACCTGACAGAAACCGTGAAAAGCCAGCTTTTATGATAACTAGGACTATTTCAGGACACCCTCAGTTTGCAATGAGGAAAATGCAGATCTTCTTCCTTATTTTTTCTGCCATAGAATTTAGCATTTAGAATTTAGAATTCTGCCACAGAATGCTACCATGCCTCTGTAAAAGTGCTTCTGTACCATGCAGTAATTTGTGTTTTGCACATCTGTCTTTTCCATTAAGTGGAGATCTTGGACAGATCATATCTTCTATTTCTCAGTTTCCACTAACTACCCTAGGGCCTAGCATAGAATAGGGAGGTATGTTAAACATTAACCTATTGGGATCACAAATCAGCAGATTTGGTCTGCATACATGTACTTATGCTAAATATAGGACTTCAGAGCCTCAGTTTCACCATCTACTAAATGGGAGTGAAGACGGAACCGACTTCACCAATTGTTCTGAAGACTTAATGAGATAATAAATACAAGGTACTTAGCACAGCATGATGCTTGTACCCATGAAATGCTAAAAGAATGGTTAACCCATCCCTAGGAGATGGAGAAAGGCAGAAGAGATTTAAAAAACAAACTGACTCGGGCACCTGGGTGGCTCAGGTGGTTAAGTCTCCAACTTCAGCTCAGGTCATGATCTCACAGTGGTTTATGAGTTCGAGCCCTGCGTTGCTCTCTGTGCTGACAGCCCAGAGCCTGGAGCCTGTTTTGGATTCTGTGTCTTCTTCACTCTCTGCCCCTCCCCCACTCGTGCTCTGTCTCTGTGTCTCCCTGTCTCTCTCTGTGTCTCTCTGTCTCTCTCTCTCTTTTCCTTCCCCGATAGCATTCTCTTTCAAAAGTAAACATTAAGCATTTTAAAAAATAAATTAAAAAAAACACCAAACAGACAAAAATAAAATGGAACAAAAACTGTTGGTGGTGGCAGTTGTGGGGGAGAGGGAATAAACCAGCATACTGTAGGATAAGTATTTCCTTTTGGTTAAAAGATGATTAATTATGTTTGGGTCACTAGATCTGAACTAATGAGGAAATCTCAGCTATAGTTGGGGCAATCACTGGTGAAGAGCTAAGACAAAGACCATGACAAGCACCTAGAGGGTAAGCTGGAGAGGTTTGGCAAGGCTCTGTTATGGGGGGGGGTCTGAATGCGAAAACTGCCATAGGCTTTCTTCTTTTCTTTCTTTTTTTTTTTTTAATGTTTTATTTATTTCTAGGAGAGAGAGAGAGAGAGAGAGACAGCATGAGCAGGGGAGGGTCAGAGAGAGAGAGGGAGTCACAGACTGAAACAGGCTCCAGGCTCTGAGCTGGCAGTCAGCAAAGAGCCCAATGTGGGGCTCGAACCCACGAACCGTGAGATCATGACCTAAGTGAAAATCGGACGCTTAACCGACTAAGCCACCCAAGTGCCCCAGGCTTTCTTCTTTTCATTCACAAAGCTTTTCTTGGATGTGGGACTTGAGAAAATCACCACCATGACAGGATGAAAGAGAGCAGAGAAAGCTGGAAATGGATCTGTAAGTCAACAAGACAAAGAAGAAAGTATTCACATAAAGTAACTAAGGTTCTTTAAAGAATGGGCACTGGAAAAAGGCATAGGAAAGGGCATATACTCCCTCCCCACATACATACTCTGGGGAAAACCTGTTACGTGGGAACCAGAAAGTGCTAAAATGTGAGTATAAACAGATTCCCTGTAGCCAGTGATCCTATCTAATTAGACTTGAGTCTCACTGAGGAAACTGCCATTATTTGAGGGCTCTCTCCCAAATTAAAATTCCTCAGAGAGCTTCCATCTATCTCTTTTTTGACATTCAAAAAGGTACATATAATTAATGTATACAACTTGATGAGTTTGACGATAAGTATACACCTATGAAACCATCTATCTTAAAACAATTTATTCCACTCGCTAACTGTAGTTCAAATGAAAGAGATTATCTGCATCGCTTGTATTTCTTAAAACCACCTTTCAAATCTAGTATGTTTGTTTCTTCCTCTAGTTTATCCTAAGGCAAGAGTACATAACTGACTTGGCTTCTAAGGTGACTGAGTCAAGGACATTTAGACTTAGTTAAAACTCAGTACAACCCAGATGCTTCACCATGCCCAGTTTCAGATTTCCGTACAAACCAAACCATAAGCCTCCATTACTTCTGGGTTCCTCAGGCTGTCTTTCTTGGGAAATCTCATCTAATCAGGAAGAGTTTCACTTTTCCTTCAGGCAGATTTATTGGATTGAATGGCATAGTGACCCTAAAATACAAACAACTCAGGTAATGAATGATGATCCAGTCTGACCTTCTTCTCTCTTATACATGCCTTTGGATCTCTTTGCCTGTCTACTGGCACATCTTCCAAAGAATAAGAGGCAGAAACATTTATATCCATCTCTAATTCTTTTTAGAAAATCTCTAGGTAAATCTTTAGGTTAGAGAGTATTAAAGAGCTATTAAAAAACAAATATTTGAAACCTTGAATTATCCACATTACTTTTTATCACATTATGAGACTGAGTCACGTTTTAACTTTAATGTAATAATTTATGGTGTCAATGAATATATTCTTTTGGTTTCTCTAAATATCCTTTTTTTTCATGGAGGAAATGTTATTTCAGTAGCATATTTACATTCTCTTTCCAGTTGTTACTTTACAATGGAGAAAGGATATATTTTAAAGGTAGATATTTTACTATGAATAGGTTTCTAATCAGTGCAGTTTCCTAAACAAATTGATTGGTTTCCCCAAATCCCACAATTAAATTATATCTCCTTATTGGTTAGTTTTTCATGGTAACAACCACCTGATAATTCAACCAAAGGGTCTTTTTTCTTTTTCTTCTTTCTTTTCTCTTCTCTTCTTTTCCTTTATTTTTCTCCTTCCTTCCTTCCTTTCTTCCTTTCTTCCTCCCTCCCTCCCCCTCTTTCCTTCTTTCTTTCTCTCTTCCCTTCTCTTTCCTTCTTTCTTTTCTTTCTTTTTCTTTCTTTCTTTTTCTCTTTCCTTCCTTCCTTCTTTCTTTCTTTTTCTTTCTTCCATCCTTTCTTGTTTAAAGTGTAGAATTTAGTGATTTAACACTTAACACACAGTACCCAGCGCTCATCACAAGTGTCTCTTTAATTCCCATCTTCAAAGGGTCCTTCTATAGCTGAAGATGTCCTCCAAAAGAAAGGGGCCATGGAATTGACTGTAGCTAACAGGAATCAGAGTGTGAGGAAGAGAACTGATCTGTGAATAGCTGCTTCATAAGAAGTAGAGAAATACAGGCTTGCTTTTGCCAATAAAAAAGGCAATGCTGACTGAAGGGCAATACATATTGCCATGAATCACATAAAGACCAGTGACAGAAAAGAAGTCTTCATCTCTCAGTATCCCTACACAATAATCATGGATTAATAGGATGTTAGAAATGGAAGGGGCCTTACAGATCATTGAGTGCAACTTCCTGCCTTTATAGGTACTGGAAGTGAAGCCCAAAGAAAAGAAGTCATTTTCTTGTAGTAATACCACAAAACCAACTCAGATTCTTTACTTGTAAGTATTCCCATAAACGGTCGTTCATCCCTTAGAAATGTATGTGTAGGTGTAAATAAAATTATATCTGAGGGTTTTTCTTTAATCTGACAAAACTATACATTATGTAGCAGGAACAAACATCAACAGAGCCAAGTTGTTAATACATTCAATGAATTGAATAATACCTTATTTTATCACTTCTTGCTCTCCTACTTGTTTAGAAAATGTGTATGTTAAAACAAGTGTCATCTTACTTAGTCTCCTCATGTATATGCCAAATGTTAAAATAAAATGGTCTAGGCGTCATTTTGCATTCAGATCTGGAAGATATGCAGAGCAAGCTTGAGTAGGCTCTTATATAACGTCACTGGGCAGTATTTATAGCAGAAATGGGCCTCTGGCACTCATTTACCATGGAGCAGTGAAAAACATGGTACCTACCCCCCATGGATCCGCTGCTAAAAGTCCAACTTCCCCTTGGTAAGCACACTTGTCTTTATTCTCCCTTGGAAGCTACTTTGAACACTAAAGTAGATTAAGTGGTCATAAGTTTAACAAAAAGACCTTTATGGCTGATTGATCTCAGTGACCTCTATAGTTTAATTCAACCCTGAGATCTTCTGATTCTATCAGCAGCAACACACACCCTGGGTATCTCTGAACTGTCATTCTGAACAAAGCACATCAGAAGAGAAAAATTTAAACTCATTATCTTGTTATTTCAACCAGTATAAAATCCAGCTTAATTATCTAATAGCCTTATTAGAATGTCTACATAAGTCTACATACATTTCTAAATATCTCCCTCAAGTTAGCATTCTTTTCAATAAAACAACTCAAATACCTAGCTATCCCTAACCAATAGGCTACAAAGCTTCCTGATAGATATTTTCAATCTCCTGAATAAAATGTAAATGAAACAAAACCTGAGCATATAATATAGCATCATAGTACAGAGTGAACCATATAAGTCATATATTATGCCCTGTGTACTAGTTGTATGCAATTTGTCTCACAACTTGTCACCAGTTATAATGGCTGATCAGCATTACAACTGATAGGTCTAATTCTACAGGACATTTCCAGTTTACACCTGGGTCATTGTTACCTTTCTTTATTATCACCCAAATTTCCAATGACCAAATCCAGGTTCTTTCTGTGTTTTTCCATGTGGAAGTAGAAACTTAGTAAATATCTTTGACAATGGGATTAACAAGGATAATAATTCAGCATCTGCCACAAGGGATATCATGGGTTTAAGAACAGAAGAATTCAGAAGAAATAACTAAAAAGGCATTGTTTCCAGGTTCACAAAGGACACAGTGCGGCCATCTACCTAGTGCCTCAGGCTATGTCGTTAAGATTACACATACTGTGTGCTTTGTCTTCTATTTATTGAATTTCCAGGTGAGACCAGATTAGCAGAGAGAATGTTTTCTAGGTCATGAGGGAATTTAATTCTTATCATCTGCTGTGGAAGATTGAGAAGAGCATCCTGACCTAAAGAAGAAACTCCTAATTATGGTTAAAAAGGCAATTCAAGCAAGGTCAGTCTAGACTGGCTTCATTTATTCCTTATTTTTGAATGATTAACTTCAGATTTAAATCCATTCCCCTGATGGTATCTGGAAAAAAAGCAACGTGGAAAGGAAACTGTCCAGAAAGGATAACATCAAACATTAATCTCCTTGTAGTAGGGAGATGCTCATCTTTTTAATAAAATAGAATTTCATAAGTGTGTAGATGCTTCAGCGCCCACTATGCACCAGACAATGTGCTGGGGGTGATGCGAAATAGCATGGAATGTCTCTCTACTCTGTAACAGGCACCACGACAGTAATTCATATATGCAACCTCAGAAAACCTGCCTGTAGGCATTCTAATGTCCATTTCATGCTATCTACACCTGTAGAAGGCAGTCTGCAAGATGGTTCCCAATTACACTTACCCCGTTATCCATGCCCTTTTGTCATTCTTGTCCTTCAGTGTGCACTGGACAAGGGATGGATAGAATATAGCACGAGTAACAGAATGCCACTTTCAAGATCCAATTAAAAATGACAGTGGTTTCTCTCTTGTTTACCCAATCTCTCCATCCTCCCCAGATCCTCTCATTTCTGTAAGGGAAGACAGTTACTGTGTCGTAAGCTGCTCTATAGAGGGGTCCATAAATTGAGGAGCTGATGTCTCTGGCCAACACTCTGCAAGGACCTAAAGCCTACAAACAACCACAAGAATGAACAGAATGCAGAAGCAGATCCCTCCCAAGGTGCCACTTTAGAAGATCGAAAGCCCTGGCTATCGCCTTGACTCTAGCCTTATGAAGGACCCTGAGCCAGAGGTACCCATCTATGCCAGACCTAGATTCCTGACCCACAGAAACTGCAATATGCATTCTTATTGTTGGAAGCTACTAATTTTTAGAGTAAATGGTTTTGCAGCAATCGATAACACAACACCACTTCTTCCTCTGCAGTCACCAAATCTAAGAAGCAATCCCATGGAGGAGGAGGAATCAGTGGAATGAAGAGCTTAGTGATGGATTAGGCAACTGCTCACCCACCAGCACTTCACTCCTCCAAAGGCTGGCTTTCCCATAAAACAAGACTCTAATCCATGGGGGTGACTCTCACCAAAAAGCTCCAGGAGGTGCAGAAGCACAGGGAGCAATGCCCAGCAGACCAAGTTTTACATATAGATCATGTATCAGCTCAGTTTGGCAAGAGGTCAGAGGCATCTGATCTGCTGCTTTCCATTTCCATCATAAATCAGTCTGTGCCAGGGAATGATGTCTACTTCATTTCCCTCTCCTGTCTTCCCCTCTACGATATACATTGAGCCCAAGAAGGGCTCTGTTTAAAACTACCTGAAGCATACTAGATCTTAGTCAAAAGGCTGAGAAGGGACTTAAAAAATAAAACTACCTGAAATGAATGCTACTGCCCCAGTGCTCTTTACAAGCAAATCTGGATGGAATGTAATCAAACAGCATGCATTTGGCATCAACCTCTGTTTGAGTATTGCAGGAAGAAAAATGAAAAATATGTTTTGGCAGAGAGTTAGACAGAAAGGAGAACTTAATTAAAGATCTGAAACATACACCACTGGAACCAGTTAATAATCATCAAGGAATCAAAACAGGGAGGACAGTACTAAAAATAGTGTGCAAAGTTACAATTTTAGGTAAGGGAGAAGGAATCCCATGCACATTCTTTTGACCCAGTAAATTAGTAAGAAGCACTGATTGTAAATCTTTCCAACTAATACTTACTCATTATCAGAGGCCTACTGCCATTAACAAAGTCATGGTCTCAGTGGGAAATCAGGACATGCAAACCATAGATACACACACACACACACACGCGCACACAATGCAACAATAATGTGTGCATCAAAATGCAAGCTCCAAACAGGACAGGCTTTTCTAATAATAATAATAATAATAATAATAATAATAATAATAATATAAGAAGAAGAAGAAAGAAGAAAGAAGGAGGAGGAGAAAAAAGAAGGAGGAAAAATGCAAGTTCTAGCCATGGTTTGAGTGTCCTGGAGTTCCTCAACCCCCTATTACCAGCCCACATGTATTTTCCATAGTCTCTCTTCAACAAGTAAATAATTTCATTCTGTAAAAATCTGGTGGTCAGCTGAAATGCATACCCTTTTATAGGTGGGGAACCTAAATCAAAGGGTAAAAAATCAAATGCATAAAGATCACATGTCAAGTTAAGAGATTTGAAGCTGTGACACTATTGGACTTTCAATTTTCTTTATCACAAAATCCATCGTAATATATTTGCAGCAGCTTATGCAACAAAAAATAATAATAAAAGTGGGTTTATGGAGGCAGGAAGAGACTTGCCCATCCCTTCAATGGTTCTGCAAACTTGAGTCAAATGATCAAATGACAGGTGCTGGAATGTGCCCAAGGAGGAGCCAATATCATCCTGGCTGTGTCAGCCCAAGTAGAAATCAATGCAGGCTTTTCTGCCACCCGCTCGTTTTGTTTCCAATTACGTAAAACAAGGGGCTTATCTCCTTCACAGATCAGCATATGAGATATGCTTCAGATATGTTTGCCTGTCAGACTCATAAACACAACAAGATATGCCAGCAGCAATGGGAGAGGAGCTGCTTTGGTTCATGGATTACAGACTGCAACATCCATCAGCATAAAAACAAACAGCTCCAAACCACTGTCCTTGGAACCTGGCCTAATGCTCTGCAGGGCTGTGACAAAGGAAGATTAAAATTCCCAAGGTTTGCTCAGGTTCTCTTTCATAAAAAGAAGTAGCCAAATATAGCCTAGCAGGCATGGTAGGCAAATAAGAAGCCTTCTTGACTGAAGTAGGGAAACTTGAAACACTTTCCTATATTGGCAAGAACTGATACAGGCCATCAGTTTCTCGTTCTTGGCACCCATGACAACTGCCAACCTCTAGACCAGGTACGTCTGTCAAATCTTAACTATCTAACTCCACATATTTCCCACCAGAATCCATTTAGTAATTTGATAAATATAAACTTAATAACATCTCACATGTATATATTGAACTCAACGAAAGTACTTTATCACTTGGATAATTATAATTACACTTTGAAATATGTTAGGTAAATATTATTTCTATTTTGCAGATAATAAGACAGCTCCAAAAAAGTTTAAATTGGGGGTATAAGATTGCATATTTAGTAAAATAAAGTAAAATAAAATAAAATAAAATACTGATAAAAAATGAACCCTTGTGTCCTCTGTCCCACTCCAATTTGCTGATAAAGTCCAGTATTTATTGCATACCTACTGAATGAAATGCAATATGCAGGTAATACATGTAATCCATGAAGCTTTATTTTCTATAACACTTATATAGTGTTCACTTTGTGCCAGGTACTTTACAAAGCACTTTACAGAAATTAACTCATTTAATCCTCATGACAACCCTCCTATGAAGTGGATACTGAAGCACAGAGAGGTTAAATAACTTGGTCAAAGTCACACAGAAAGTAAATGGCAAAGATGTAATGTCCTTTTAACATTTAAGTATGCTATCCTAAAAAAAAAAAAAAAAAAAAAAAAAAAGGAGTGGTATTTGATGGAACCAATAGACTGAATGAGTGTCAACAGCAATTGTACAGAAGGAAAGGGATAAGATAGAGATAGAATCCTTCAATACATCCTTGGCTTAGCTTCCAAAGACAGGTTGGAAGTAGTTGTAAGGGGAAGGGACTAAGAATAAAAGTCTTCAATTAACACTCTTTGTATTGCAAAGGCTTTTCCGGCTATTTTATTTTTTTATTTTTTTAAAATTTTTTTTTAATGGTTTACTTATTTCTAGGAGAGAGAGAGAGACAGCATGAGCAGGGGAGGGTCAGAGAGAGAGGGAATCACAGACTCCGAAATAGGCTCCAGGCTCTGAGCTGGCAGTCAGCACAGAGCCCGACGCGGGGCTCAAACCCACGAACCGCAAGATCATGACCTAAGCGAAAGTTGGACGCTTAACCGACTAAGCCACCCAGGCGCCTCTTTTCCAGTTATTTTAAAGACCTGAGCCACCAAACATTGGTTTTGGTAACCATTATTGCAGAGATTAAGTAGGACCTCCATTTAGCACTGATTTCATTCACACCCAGCAGCAGGAAAACATTGATTTAATCTGTGATTTTCTTACATTGTCCAATGCATTGTCTGTAAGAATAAATTCCAATTTGTCTCTAAGATATACATCTAGAATAGGTTCCTTATGGAAATACTTAAAGGCAGGTCAATATTCTCTTTGCATTCTAAAATATATCTGTAGAATAAATATTTGAGATCACTGAAGCTGTTTCTGCCATCCCTACTATCTCTAGAAGAAGAGGGAGAAAGTGTTGATTATAGATGACTTCCAACTTACAAAACAGCACACGGACTCATAGAGGGATGTCAATACACACCGACCATACTGGAAAAACAAGGGAGAGAAGAGATAGGGAAGCAGAGTGCAAGGAATGGTATCATGCTATCCTGTCATTAAATAGTATCACCTGAAAAGACTCTTCAAACTAGCAACAACATAAGTATTTTACAGTACTTTAGACTAAGTATTTACGCATACATTACCTCACTCAATTCTCTCACAATTGTCCCGTGAAATAATTATCAACTAGGTCAGGCTGATTGACATATTCAAAATTATAAGTGATTTGTGCAAAAAAGATATTTATTTCTATATTTTCAAATCATATCATTTGTATTCTTTCCACTATACTACACTATAGTATTATTATTTTTATTATAGCCCAAACCACTCAGCTTTTAGTCAAGTCAGAGATTTGAGACCTGTTCAAAGATGAAGGAAGGATAGAAGGAAGGAAGGAAGGAAGGAAGGAAGGAAGGAAGGAAGGAAGGAAGGAAGGAAGGAAGGAAGGAAGGAAAGAAGGAAGACCAGTATCTATAGGCAGCACCATGTATTCTGCAGCCAAAATCTGGAAAGTCTTGGAGAAGGTCAGGACACCACTGATAACTATGTTAACAGGAATGTAAATGCAAGCTGTCTGGGTTAATCCTCAATTACAATCTTTAGGACTGGCAATCTCTCCAGACTAGCTGTAGAGTATATATTGGTAACTATGTTATAGATGTTTACCACCTTTACAGACATTCATAAAATATCACAGGAGAAACATTTGCCCCCTACTATCTTGTATTGGGCCTAAGTAGTTACTAAAAATATCAGAAACCACCAGTCACTCAAGAGTGGTATGAACTCACTTCTCAAACACTTTATTACAGTATATCTTGAATGAATGATAATCAAGGGCCCTGTCAAGATCTTCTGAAACTGGAAATGAAATCTATTATATACCTATTACCTATCTATCCATTAATACACTTATCCATCTATCCTTCTGTCCCTCCATCCATCTATCCAGAGCTGCTTCCCCTGCTAATTCAACAGCTGGGGCAACTGCTAAGGAAGATACATGTGGGAAAAAGAAAAACAAAGACTTCTGATTTTCTTTATTTTTTTCTTTCTGACTTTTCAAATGTTTTTCTCCACTGAACAGTAACAGTATTGAACTCTAGTGTTGAACAGCATAACTGAGAAGCCACTAGAAGCATAGTCAGACATATTTGATAGGATTTTTCGGCAGTCCCTTTTCCGAAGAGTCTCAAGTCCTTTCAAAGAAGCCATAGAGCTAATAAATCAGCTTCACGTGTTAGTGGGTAGGAAGAATTTGACACTAATTGTTCTAGGGCAAGAGAAGTTCGTACACACAGCCCTAATACACTACTTGTATATCATTGAACTGAGCTCATCCTATGTGACTGCTCTGTCCCAGAGCCTCCCACCTTCCGAGTGTGTCTCCACTCCTTCAGGAAGGATGCTAAAAACAAACCTCAGCTGTGATTTCATTTTTTTTTTCAGAACAGGTCCTAAATTCTTCCACAATAAACATATTTGTGGGAATAGCTACAATGATTCCTCTTCTTAGGAAGATTTATTTAAAACTGGTTTCGTTTTGTTGTTATTTTCTTTTTTTCTCCTCCTTTATGGTTTAGTTACCTTATTTCCACTGTCAGAAACCAGCAAGAAAAAAATATAGAGAGGGAAGGGTATTCAGGTGTGGAATAATAGTAATAGCAAGGAAGAGCAACGTTTAAAATGTCAGCTATCTTAATTATACACAATTACCTCTCAAAGGGAAAACAATAAAGAAACACACAAGAGGAGAGAAATGTGGATGCAGGTGGTGAAGAAAACAGTGCCCACTGCTGGCTGGAATATTGCCCAAAGTTTCCCCAAAGGCATTAAAGGATCTTTCGTGATGCAAAACTACCAAACATCACGAAGCCTGATTCGTTTCCGTTCACACATACATCTGAGGAGGAGTGGCTGCAGTGAAGAGTCTGACTCAGGAACACATCGTTGAGAATGCCCCTAAATTGTTAATTTCCTGTCTGCTCCCCCTTCCTTTCGGAGGAGTGAGGAGAAACCTCAGCCCTGGATCCTTTTACCATATAGTCTGAAGATCAGTGTTTCAGAACAGGATCACACAGAGTTGTGTTCGTCTTATTGTCAAGGGCATTATAGAAACTGACAGTCAAATTACCAATTTATAGGACGCCTGATGTTACCCAGAACAAACACAGGAGGTTTGTGTACAATGCAATGGCCAATTAGAGGCTCATCACATTCTCCCTAATTTGGTGTGACAGTGGTTTGCCAAATGAATGAAATCCAGCACATACAAAACACTAAGTCTAGAGCAAAGAAAAAGAGGTAGAGATGGAGAGAAACATACACAAGAAAGAAATTGACTGTCATATCCAACAGCTCTCTTAAAAATTATCATATCGCTATTCTCTTTCATATTGCTTTCATCGATGACAGTCTCAAACACAGGTCTAGAAAAGATCCCGAGGATACAAGCCCCAGAAACATCTTGTGATACTATAAGACTGTTATAAATCACATTCTCCAGGCTGGAAGTAAAATACCTTCCTATTTGCACACTATGATAAAAGATTTTTAAACAATCATAATGTGTCATAATTTAATCTCCAGGGCCCAGATACTGGGACCCAAATGTCACTTTCAGGGAAAGTTCCTAGATGTTTTAATGGCCACAGAATAAACATCTACAAAGTAGCAAGGTCACTGCTTTATAATTCATCAGAAAAGCAGCATTTTTTCTGACCGTCCTGTATAAAATTTCAACCTCCCAAATCCCTTTTCCCTGACTTACTTCTCTTTGTAGAACTTAGCACAGTCTAATAAATTATATAATTAACTTACTTATTTTGTTAGCCACTCCCTACCTCCCCCCAGAAAGAAAATTCCACGAAGATAGGGAATTCTGTCCTCTTCAGCTTAGCAAATGCTTAATTAATTAATTGATTAATTAATGGCTGTCTTCCACACACAACTGAGGGTAGGCTTAGGACTGAAGTCACAGTGCTAAATTCATCTGGACAAAGCAAGAAGGTAAGGAAAGAGTGGAGAGAGAGAAAAGAGAGACACATAAGTCAGTAATAGAAAAGACTGGGCCAGATGTACAAACTGCTTATGGATTTCCAATGCTTGCCCTACATTTTCCTCTACTGTTTCCTTGATGCCTTTCTTCTCACAACCTTAATATTTTCATTTTTAGCCAATAGTCCTAGCAAAAGGAACCCTGTACCCTGGAGGGAAATTCAGTGTATGCTTCTATTCATCCTCCCCTTATCAGTGGGAACCACATCATATAAAATTGTGCCATTTTAGAGTCTCCAGAATACAACAGAGTAATTCTCCTGCTAGTATGAACATGTTAATCAATCAATTTAAAGATATTGAGAATCCATACTGCCTCAGGCTGTTCCTCCCGTCTTCTCCCCTGCCCTTTCCCTGAAACCTCCCACTGACACAAATAATATAACTGAGAATCCAGATGAAAATAGGCAACATGTAATAATTTTTCACTGGCATGCATTTATTTAGACTTACATTCACTGCACACATATATTCACTGAACATTATTAAACTACATATTTATCGGGTCGTGTCATTTTTGCCTCTCTGAGTTTCATTTTAAAAGGTCCAACAACACAAATAAAACAAATACACAAAATAAAACATCTGGTACCCCCAGGAAATTCAATGTTAAAATACTATGTTAATTCAACCAACAAGTGGGGGCTTTAAATGTGGAGAAGTTGAGAAAAATCAAATTTATGCTTCCCATTGTCCTCATAACAGCTAGGCTGCATATGTACATGTTATTAAGACATAAATATAAAGCAGCAGGCATAGTCTAGAGAATTAAGTAGGCAACTTGGAAGTCAGTGGTGCCTTTGACTCAGTATGTAACCACAATCCAATGTTATCAACACTGAGGGTATCAATCCTCCCCTTTCCTCCATGTTTAAAAAAATTTTTTTAAGGTTTATTCTTTTTTGAGAGAGAGAGAGAAGGAAAGAAAGAAAGAGAGAGAGATTGTAAATGGGGGAGAGGTAGAGAAAGAGGGAGACACAGAATCCAAAGCAGGCTCTGGGCTCCTAGCTGTGAGCACAGAGCCCAATGTGGGGCTCAGATCCATGAACCACGAGACCATGACCTGAGCCGAAATCAAGATCAAGAGTCAGGAGTTGACGATTAACTGACTGAACCACCAAGGCGCCCCCACATTATTTTTTAAAGGAAGAAGATATTTACCCAAGTAATAGTGGATATATATAAACCCTTTTGTCCAACAAGTTTATAGTTTTTAATTTTATGATAAAATAATTTCCTATGTGATTAAATGAAATTTTTAAAATAGGTATACAGTGAAAAACCTGCTTCTAGAAGCAAAATAAAAGAACTAAGGATATAGAAGAAATAACCTCTTACATTTTACTGCCAGAAATCCAGGGTTTATTTTTCTAAGTCTCTGTTCTCCTTGAGTTCTTTAAGGCAAAATAAGATGTCTAGAGAGGGTAAAGACTTCCAGAGGGTTTGGACCATATTTGAATGGCTTCTAATCCTTCAATGTGTTCACAGCCTCATGTCTGTTCCCCTATCATCATTTTTTTCTATACTTCAGCCTACCTTGAACAAGAAAGGGAGTTATCATTTATAAGAAATATTTTTGTCACTCCATGTTATAGGTTGAATTGTGTCCCCTCCCCCCGCCCCAATATATGTTGAAGTTCTAAGCCCCAGTATTTCAGAACATGACCTAATATGAAGTTAGAGTCTTTATGGAGGTATTCAAGTTAAAATGAGATCATTAGTCTGGCCCTAATCCAGTATGACTGGTGTCCTTATAAGAAGGAGAAATTGCACACAGGCACACAGGGAGAACACTATACAAATATTACGGCAGAGGTCAGAATGATGTGTATAAAAAAATAAAAAATGCCAAGGATTACCAGCAAGCCACCAGAAGAAGACAGCATCTGGAATAGATTCTTCTTACAAGTCCTCGGAAAGATACAACTCTGCTGATACTTTGATCTCTGACCTTCAGCCTTTAGAACAATAAATTTCTGTTGTCTAAGCCACCCAGTTCATGGTAGTCAGTCACAGTAACTCTTGCAAACTAATAAACTTCACCTTCACTGGGTAAAAATTCCAACTCTCTGGCCTAGACTACATGGTCTCCATATCTGTATTTATTTAATCTCCTATCTGAGACAATTCTCATTAACACCTCCCTAAATTCTAGCAACCTTGACTTTCCACAGCTTATCCCATGTCCTTATGAAACTCAGTGCCACTGCATATGTTACTGCTCTACCTGCCCCTTTCCTGCTTTCACCTGGCACAGTCTTACCCATCTTTTAGGATTCAAATCACATGTCATTCCTCTGAGGAATATCTAGTCTATCAGCAACTTAGACACTAAAAACACAATGTTGAAAGAAAGAAGACATGGAACAATGAAAACAGCATTGTATTATGTAAGTAAGTTGAAAAAATTATATAAAATAGTACACACACACACACACACACACACACACACACATAGAGGGGTGCCCAGATTCTGGTGTGTCTGTAAGGGTGTTTCTGCAGGAGACTAATACCTGAAGTGGTAGACTGAGGAAAGCAGACAGCCCTTTCCAGCATGTGGGGTTCATCCGATCAGTTGAGGTAGGACCTGGATAGAACAAAAGTATAAGCGAAGGAATTTGCTGCCTCAGCCTGTTAGTCTTGAGCTGAGTCAGTTCCTATCTTTGGACCCAGATGGGAATTTACACAATTGGCTCTCTGGTTCTCAGGCCTTCAGACTACAGACCTTGGGCTTTCTCAACCTCCGAAATCACGTGAGTCAAACCCTTAAAATAAAATTGCCAGAGATAGATACATCGATATATAGATATATCTCCTGTCTGTTCTGTTTCTCAGGAGAACCCTGACTACTATACACACCAAAATCAAAACAGTGATTTCCTTGGGGGGTTGGTAGGATGGGATCTGGCTGAAGGGGACACACATGAGGGAATCTTAACTTCATATGTTTTTAGAGAAGAAAGATATATCTGTATAGTACTTTTATAATTTATACTAAAGGAAAAGAAGGTAAATTGTTAATAGTGGTTGAAAATGGAAATATATATAAAAAAGTACTATCCTCTTCAAACTTCTGTGAATTTTCTTTTGAATTTTTTCTTAAAAAGAAAAAGGTAGAAGAGTAAGTCCAGTCCCTGAAGTCAGAAGAAAGGAAAAAAGATGTTTAGTGTTAAAAAAACAAGACAACAGTGCCCAAATGAAGTCACTTCTGCTAAGCCCACATCACCAAACTGAGACTTAATTATAGCTACATTTCTTCTAGGAAGGGAATCCTGTATCAGTCACTCAGGAATCGCCTGATCAGCAGTACTTAGGTAATCTGCCTGATAGACCCCTGCCATTCCCTAAAGGGAAGTAACCTTGCAATAACCAATCTGCTTTTTTGCCTAGTATAACTTCCTTGTTCCCACTCCCTCCTGGCTATAAAAGTCTTTCATTTCATACTGCTCTGCGGAGCCTCTTTCTATCTCCTAGATTGGATGCTGCCCGATTCAAATAGATTTTTGCTCGAATTAACTCTTAAAATGTTTAATATGCCTCAGTTTATCTTTTCACATTAAGAAGCCAGCTGGAGACCAACAAATAACTTTAGGCATTTGATCAGCTGAAGACTCCCTGTCCTCTGTGTTCCCACTGATCTCCTTTGTGAGTATTCCCCTGAGACTCTTCTTGGCGGGATTAAAAGAAACTATTTTGTCCCCAGAAAGACTCTAGACACTCCCTGAATTCCTGTACTTCTTACAGTTCATGAGCAACATTAAAAAGACACTCCATGCCCTCTTAACCCAGATTTTTATGAAAGCTTGACTTTTACTCCCCTACTGTCATCGTGGTCCTGCTATGTAAGAAGCCATCAACTGGAAAAGAGGAGAGCTGGCTTCCCCTCATGGCTTTGCCACCATCTCCATGGGTGACCCTGTTAATTCTCTCCCAGATGAAAACCACCAATGATCATGAGAAACTAAATAGCTTAGGATGTCTCATAATTTTATCTAAACAGAAGCAATTCACCTTTTAATTCATCAGGAATCCACCTGTTCCATTTTGCAGGAACGACCAAAAGAATATTTACAGAATGATGTAGACTTCACACACATAGATTTTTATGACTGTGTGGATACACAAAAATAAGGAAACCTGTATATTAGTCAAGATAGATAATAAGAATATAAACATTCTTAGAAGTGGGTTTAAATGAAAAAAATAATAATTCCCATACCCATACCCTCATGTTTAAAGTCAATATACAAAAAAGACCTACTATTCCAAGATTTTAAACTGTTTTATTCATCTCTTTAATGGAAAGATTTTAGGAATCCCTCTATCTTGAGCACACACAAAAGATTGTGAAAACCTAAAGCGGTATCTTGTTCTTGATTTTTTCCACTTCCAATCACCTTGTATTCAAAGATGGGACAATCTTATTTGTGACACATCACCTTGTCACCATGGAAATGTTTGTAATGATGTGGCAAAATATTCAAATAATATTACCTATGGGTTCTGAACTGCAAGTAGAAGGTTTTGTTAATATAAAAGGTAGAAAAATTGTCAATTCATTGTTTGCCTAACCTTCTTACCTTTAAAGGGTAACTGCATTTGGGCACCTTTCCTTTCTAAAATGTGTAAATTCTCAACAAAAGAATTCAGTGTTTGGAAGCTGGGAGTTTAATTTGTCATTCAAACCAGAATCCATTCAAAAGAAACAAAACCAAATGCAAATGCACATCCTTAGTTGAATACACCAACAGTGTGCTTCTTCATTTATCACAAAATATAGATAAACTCTTAAAATTTACCTCAATTATCACACATGCCTCTCCCTTTTCTCAAAATGCATACCCTACAAATTTTTGCCTTTAAGGGAGTAATTTCAGGTTGTTCACCTCAGAATTATTGCTGCCAATTGCTATTATGGTAAAACCAATTTTCCCTGCAAGAATTCACAAAACCCAGAGACTCAGGGCTTTTGTTATGTGTTTTATATTTTTCTCTCACACAGGAAAAAAAAATTGAATAGAGACAGAGGAATAAAACACAAGAGTATTACAAACCCTTTGATTACTCTAATTACACCTAAAAGGAAAATAAGACCCCTTTCTTGGTACCAAAGGTATGAATAATTAACAGGAAAGGAAGGAAGACTGAAAAGCTATAAACTATTGTCAGCTGATCTGCAGGGCCACCAGAGAAGTGTGTTGTGCCCTGAAAAAAGTCACCCGTTATTGCAATTTCTCCTCTACCCATGAAGAGCAAACCTCCTCCCCTCTCTTTTGCCCCTGGTCTTATAACTCATTGTGGACTAGTTTTCAAATGTATTAATAATCATTGCGAAGGGAGTGGGGGGTCAAGTCAGCAAGGAAGAAATTCCTGGAAACTTTGTCATTGTGCTGTATTTGGAGAAAGTGAATTGTGAATGTTCATGGTCTTAAGGGTAGTCGCAGGGAAATGGCGCTTTGTAAGTGTTTTAATTACAATTCCCCTGGTTGAATTGAACCCATTGAGCATAATGAAAGAAAGAAAGGATGTAGGTGTGGAGGGAGGAACAAGCATGGAAAAGGAATTGGCAGGAGAGCTCAGCCTGGCCCCTGCGGGAACCAGCTGCTTGCTGCTCCAAGCAATGAAAATCTTTCCATGTAATTAATTCCAGCGATCAAAAGCCTGCCTTGTTTCTCCTGGTAATGGGGAAGCGCTGCTCCTGACCACGGAATCCCTTGAAGATACCAAGTAGCCAGTGGCTGCATCAAGCAATTTAAAAATTATGGGCATTTTGCTAAATAAAGGAGCATGCTTCAGCGGTGACAAACAGGATTTCCAAACAGCTCTCTACTTATTTATTTGCTTGTGTGCCTAACCTCAGGACAGAGAACGCTCAGTGAGTGGAGCTGGGGTGTCTGGGTGAGGTGTGATAGATTAGCCTGAGTGAGCTGAAACAACAGCTATTACTCTTTCTGCCCACTCTGGCACCAGGCAAGCAGTGCCCGTACTTGGGCAAGGGAGAGGGGCTGGCATGGGGAGGGGCACTCCTCATGCTTCTCTGAAGGTGACAGGGTGAGTTGGGAAAGGATATCGACAGCTCATGTATAACCCAGTTTGGTTAGCAAAGAGAAACGGGTGATTCTTGATGACACAGGTTTCACTCATCACGGGCGGATGTCCTCCAGAAAGCTGGCTGGGCCAGCGTCTGCAATGTCAGGTCATCCTGCAGAAGATACCATCAGCACACAGCTTGAATCAAACCGAACTCCTGAGCCCGGTCCCCCCTTGCAAGTCTCACCTTAAGCCTTGCTGCCTGGGCTCCAGCCACGCTGGCTTCATTCCTCCTGCACCCTATTATATCCTCTCCATGCAACTGAAGCTCTTTCCTATTTAATTCCATGCAACTTTCGGGTCTCGGCTCACAGTGACTTCCTCAGACAAACTCCTCCAGACCTTCTTGATTCCACCAAATTTCTCAATCCAATTGAGCAGCACCAAGTTTAACCACTTTGTGGCCCTCATCGCTGATGTAAATGTGCTTTCATTTGTGAGAGTGTTTGACTAGTGTGTGTCTGTCCCTCTAAAATATGTGGTCCCTATGAACAAAAACAACTTCTCTCTTTATACACAGCCATGTCCTGAATGCGTAGCACATAGGAGGAGCTTCATAAGTTCTTATGAATAAATAAATACATTAGAGAGCTCCTTTAGGTTGCAGACCATTCCTAATTTTTTGGTTTCTGAAAGAGAGTCAGTTGTACATGTAGGCCACTGAGTAGACATTTTCATTTTCTATCATGAATGAGTATGACCCTATAGTAGCCATGGGTACATTCAAATCCCCAAGACCTGAGCCTGTCACATAGCATCTCATGCAAACTCATCCCTGGTCCTCTGAGAGGGGATAGCTACAGTCTCTGCCCATAATATAATGGAGGAGTTACTGCATTAGCTATATAAAATACAATTAGGGGAACCTGGGTGGCTCAGTAAGTTAAGTGTTCAACTTCAACTCAGGTCATGATCTCACGGTCCATGAGTTCAAGCCTCACATTGAACTCTGTTGTCAGCGCACAGCCTGCTTTGGATTCTCTGCCTCTGACTATCTGTCTCTGTTTCTCTCTTAAAAATAAATAAACATTAAAAAAAAAAAAATTATAGAGATATGGGAAAGGTATTAGGGGTGATGGGGGAAGCAGAAATTTAATTCTATGATAAACCTAAGAGAGAGATTTCATAATCCTACTATTACAGAAGCCTGAGGTATAAAGAAGTAAGCAACTTAGCCTCATAAAATTAATATGGTATTGAGCTAGATTTCAAGAATAGGTTTTTCAAATACCCCAAACCAAATTCTTTCTATCATATGGCTTAGGCTCCTTTTGTTGGAAAGATTTTGCTAGCACTTGACACTGTAAAAAACCTAAACTTTCTGGCTACACATGCGAAGTCAGAGAAGCCATGTTACCATTCACAAATCACTGGAATAGAAAATCAGCATCCTGACATGTGGCTGATTCTCAATCAACAAGCATGGACCATGGGACAGGGACTGTGCTAAACTGGAGATGTCAGCAGAAAGCACAGTACCTGGGGTGCCTGGGTGGCTCAGTCAATTAGGCATCTAACTTCAGTTCAGGTCATGATCTTACAGTTCATGAGTTCAAACCCCACACTGGGATCTTTGCTGTCAGAGCAGAACCCACTTACGTGTGTGTGTGTGTGTCTCTTTCAATAAACATTTTAAAAAAGAAAGAAAACACAGTACCTATCTCCAAAAAGTGCTCAGGTAAAGTTTGTCCATTAGAGAAAGAAGCTTCAATGCACTGAAATCAAAGTTCCTACAGACAGTCATGCTGTTGAATCTTATTTCTAATTCAAGGCTACTTGGCTTCCCCTTTTGAGATCCCATTGAAGATTTTCTCCTCCAGGAGAACTTGTATGGGACCTTGATGTACCTCTGAAGGACATCAAGAAGCATGAACGCCCTGGCAAGCATTCAAACCCCCTGGTTCCAGAGAGTCTGAAACATATTTCAAATGTGTTGCTTAGTGCATTTAGCTGTCTCAACAGCAAGATAGCTGGTCCCCAGGGTACAATCTGTGGATTCACTGAAGAAATAACCCCTGTTTGACCTCTGCTTTTCCCAAAATCTCCAAGTCAAGGAGAGAGACAAGTAAAGTAGGTTTCCTGGTAATTTTTCAGAAATTGGGTAGTACAGAAAAGTGCTGTCCAACTCAAGAGAAGAGATTCAGAATGAGAAAGTATCTGGTATTGAATCTTTTCCACTGTTTATCTCAAAAACACTAGGCTAACTGCTCCATTCTTCTGACAGCCCCCCTTATAGAACCTCCTATCCATCAGAAGTCACAAGAACTGGTAAAAATGAAACGATAGGATAGCTACCATGTGACCTGAATCAGAAAGACCAAACAGGTGACTAGCTCCTTGTAGCTGCAATGAAATGAAAACAAATAACTAGAGGGGCTCCTGGGTTGATCAGGGGTTGAGCATCTACCTCTTGATTTCAGCTCAGGTCATGATCCCAGGGTCACAGGATTGAGCCCCACATTGGGCTCTGTGTGGGTGTGCAGGCTGCTAGGGATTCTCTCTCTCTCCCTCTCCCTCTGCCCCTCCCCTGCTCACATATTCTATCTTAAAAAAAAAAAAAGTCCAAGAAGAAAACAAAAACACATAACTAGAGATCTTTATTAGAGACCCATGGAGAAGCAGAACAAGTATCTACCTAGAGGTTTTGATTTGACTAGGGCCTTAGAACAGCTTTCTTATGCAAAGCAATGTCCTCGTGGGCTTGATGCACTACGGATAAGATGAAGAAATGGAAGATTATACTACAACAGGTAGTGAGAAGTTCAAATGATAAATATCATCTACTTTATAACTTTCCTTGAAGCCAGTCCTAAGAGAGACATCTTTGTGTGTGTGTGTGCATGTGTGTGTGTGTGTGCATGTGTGTGTGTGCATGTGTGTCTCAGGCAAGACAATTATGACAGCATAAGAACTGGCTGTGGATTTTCATGTCTCAAATTAAAGAAATCTTGGAATTAGAAGGAACCTGACAGTCCCACCTAGAGCAACAATCTGTCATGCTAGTATCCAAGAAAAATAGTTATCACAGGGACTCATGTCACCTCTCCTGATCCCTTTCACTCCAACCCGCCTCCAAGCCTCAGCTCCATTGCCCATTTATTCACCTGCCCACTTCTTTGTTGCTGAAGGTTTATATCCCTTTGGCCTTCTGCTGAGTCTGGCTGGTCATTCTCTAATGCTGGAGCAATCCAAACAGCCTTTCCTTTCCTTCTTGTCTCTGGGCTCCGTGATACCAGTGTGGAAATGCTCACAGCTGCGCTGCCTATTACTACTTAATGGTTTTGAACCTCTGTTTGAACCTCAGCAATCCTTTTATTTGCCCCTGTTAAACTCCCTACAGCAGCTGTTCCAAACTTGCTTCTATTTTTTATACCCCACACCTCTCTCCTAACCTTTTCCTTCATCTACTTTGGGAAAATGTAGAGTCATCAGACATATACTCCCTTAATTTTCCTCTCTGCTACCTCCAAAGATTCATTTATTTTTTTTATCTGTCTGAAAGGAGGAAAATTCTCAATTGCTCTAATTCTGAGCTCTCCATTTTATGCCTCATTCCATACCTTGCTTCATCAATTATCACTCTTTTCATCTCAATATATTGTCAATTCTATTCCATTCGGGAGAAAAAAAGGAAAATCTTTAAGCTTGCTTCATCCTTGGAACACGACTGCCTACCTCCTTCTCGTTGCTGCCCAACTCGCCAAAAGAGTGGTCAACAATCACTCCATCACTGACCTCTGGTCACTGCTCAGGGCACAGAAACTTGGGATCCTGACAACTCTTCTCCTTAGACTGCCCTCCCAAAGGTCATATTAAACCTCTATATTTTAAGTCCAATGGCTTCACCATTTTTCACCTTCATAATATTTCAAACTGATCCTTTTTTTCTTGAAGCTCTCTCCCTCTTGCCTTTGGTGATACTAATCTTGGCTCGCTTTATAAATACAACTCATCTCTGTATTATTACTCAGGACTACATCTTTGTTCCCTGTTCTCTACAATGGTTCTTAAACTGTTTTGTTTTCAGTATCATATTGGATGCTAGGATATGAAGTGGCACATTTGTAGTGGTTTAATCCCATTGATTATAACACAAGCACGAGGACAGGAAAGCAATGGATTCTAATGTCTGAAAACAGAGCCATAGTTATCATATTTTATGCACCTGATTACTCTTTGTAAACAACCAAACTTCACTGGACTCCAAGTTAGTATCATGTTTTTACCTCTGTCTTCTGTACCTTCTTGATAATGTTCTGCATGATCTCCTCAGATATCATTATAGCAGAATGAATACTCCCTCAGATGGAGAAAAGAGAAAGGTTTTATACCAACTTTTGGTTATCCCCTTGAGAAGAATTATCAGTGTTTACAGACCAGTGCTCTAATCATTTTGGAAATTTTCATTTATATATATAAGCTTCCACAATTACTTTATAACATAAAAGGCAATCTGACAATCTTTGGATCACAGTTAGACCAAAGATGTATTGTGTGGGGGAAAAAGGGAAACATTAACTGTAAATATAAAATAAATGTCAAAGTGTTATTTTCATTTAGAAAGTATAGACCTCTGGAAACAGGGTTAACAGTCCTACATGACAACAATCTATTAAACCTAAGCAGTGCCTTCTGGAAAATGTCATTTGCTTTCCAATTTTCCATAGTCCTCACTACTCCTTAGTGTCTTATACCTTGTCTACTTCACTTATTTATATTACCTGCCTTCTTCTGTGGACATTTGCTTTAATAATCCTTGTTTATACTGAAAATTCCCCAGGGGTGGCTGGGTGCCTCAATTGGTTAAGCATCTGACTCTGGCTCAGGTCATGATCTTCAGTCCATGAGTTCAAGCCCCACATTGGGCCCTGTGCTGACAGCTCAGAGCCTTGAACCTGCTTTGGATTCTATGTCTCCCTCTATCTCTCTCTGCCACTCCTCTACTCATGTTCTGTCTCTCTCACTCTCAAAAATAAATAAACATGAAAAAAGAAAATTCCCCAATATATTTTTCCAGCCCAATTCTCTAAGCTCTAGATTCATATTTCCAAATGTTCCCTGGCCAACTCCATATGGATGTCTTCTAGATACTAAATAAATTTTCCCTCCAACTGACTCCTCAGCTACTTTCCACCATCTCAACTAATAACTCTCCTTGACCCTAGGCAGAATTAATTACCACAGTCCTTTGTTTATATCAATGATATATATTTCATTATTTAATTAGCTGTTAATTATCCTCAGGATCTCAGTCTCCAGTGTTTTGCACATTGTTATCCAGTCCATAGTATATAGAAAGCATTTACAAATATATACTGAGTTAAAATAAAATGCCTGGATATATTCAGTGATGGATGGGAAATTTAAACTTCCAATTTTTGGACCACCCTATTGTAATGAAACTGAAAATGTGTTTCCCAATGACTTGTTCCCATTAGTCTTTCTGTCCCCTCTGTACATAAACAGAATAAATCATCTCCCTTTTCCACACAATAGCCCCCCAAATATGTTTTAATTCTATCCCTATGGACCCTTGTTTCCAAGTGTCTATATGATTAAAATATTTCATATTTGTTCCTTCTTATGTATTTTAACTGTTATGATAATTAAGACCATCATCATTTCTCACCTAGATTACTGCAGAAACTTCCCAAATCTCCCTGCCCTTAATCCATGCTTATTCTCCACACTGAAGCCAAATGAAAACATCACAGCCCTGCTTTAAATGCTTTGCTTTTCCAGAGTCTTTAAGGTACAAACTCTTAACATTTCGAGGCCCTTCATGATCTATTCGGTGCTTATCTTTCCAGCCTAGTGTCTTAGTACTCCCTAACTTGTGCACTACACTTCTAAGTGGACTGAAAGTTCCTAAATTTGCCTACTCTTCCTCTGAGCTCTTACGCATGTTCACTTAGCTTAGATGCACCCAGTACCAACCTACCTTTCCCTACCTAAAATCTATTCAGGACCTAGTGACCATTTCTCAGGCTGTCTATGTCTGACCATCCATATATTCCCACAGCATCCCTTAGATCCTCCTCTTGAGGTAAGAATGTTAATGCATATGTACTGTTATATCTACTTCAATGAATGGCACAATTGTTCAGGTCTGTCATAATGTGTGAGGGAAATGTATACAGATTTAATTAAAATACCTTGGATGTTTTCCTCCGACCTTTCTTCATTAGCCAATGTTTCTCTTAAAATATGTTATTCAGATCTTAACACAATCCCCTCTAAATGGTTAGACTTCTACAGGGTACAATGAGGAAATCATATTATTTGCTCGAATCATCACCAAGCCAAGATTGCTTTAGCTTCAATTTCTTCATCTGTACGGTAGAAACAATACTGTCTTCCTTTAAAGCTGCTCTGGGAACTAAGAAAGAAGACATATATAGCAACTGGCCCAGTCCTGGCAAACAGTAGACACTCAATGAATAGCAATTATTATTATAATGCAGTATAGTATTACCATGATCTATCTATCTTGGAATCCTATAAAAAGTAGTCTTATAGACAACAGAGAAAGTGAAAGGATCATAAAGTTCTATTTTGGTAGAATGGAAACATAGGGACAGCTAATGCCTAAGCTGTCTCTATGTGTCCTGGACTGGAAACAGAAGGCACCCAGAGAAGTCACAGCAGTAAGCAGAGGGGAGTGGAATCCCACATACTAGTGGTACATTTTCGATGGCTGGTAGAGACGTCTGTAATTCACAAGCCACTGCTGTATTTACATTCAACATCCACTTCAACTGAACCCTGTAGCTCACAAAAGGTAATCAAAATAACATCTGCTTGCATTTCCAGCAAAAACCTACATTTTGTCCTCTATTTAATAGCCACCAGCAGGTAGGAGACTCCTTCAGAAAGAGCATATTATTGTTTTTTGTCCAGCCCAAATAGTTGTTGTCAGATATCTGTGGATAAGGCAATTAAGGAGATAAAGGACTATAAATAAACGTTTAAAAAATCACAGGGTGTCCAAAAGAAAATTCATAAGTGGCCTTAGCCTACTTCCAAGTGTTCAGAGTAAATTTTCTATGTTATGCAGGGAATCCTCAGTCTGTCCCTCCTAGTATGGTTTACTAAGTGAGGCCCCTCCACTCTCAGCACTTCCAATGGCATATTCCAACCAGGAAGCCTGCTGAAGCAGGACCCCCTGCACAGAGGGTGAATCCCCAAATGGGACACATTCATGTGAAATGTTTTTGCTTCAGTCAAAAATCCTCTTGTAGAGGCTTGAAGCAGCAAGTACAAAGAGGTGGGAGATGGCCATCAAGGAAGCCCCATAATCTCACCATACACAGACTTCCGTCCATCCACAGCCAAGCCTCCTTCATCCTGTGCCTGGACACTGCAAGAGCCACCTCCTCTTGTGTCCTGACAGCAAGAGGGATCTTATTTTAGAAACTCACGTGAATAAGGTAACTTGTTTGTTCAAAATATTTCAATGTCTTTACATTCCAAACTTGGCAAATAGGGCCATGCAGCTCTGTCCTTGACATCATACTATTCCAACCTTGTAAATATCTCTATTTCTCCCAGAAGCCTTCAGCCCACTGGCTTTTGTTTGTTTGAATTGTCCAAGCCTCCATGTCTCTCTCCCATTCTCTTCTCCTTAGGACCATCACGCATGCTGTATCCTCTGCTAGGAGCACTATCAGGTATTGTATTAGCTTTCTTGGTGACAGATGGTGACTCTACCTATCAAGGTGAGCATGGACAGATTGTCAAGTCACTATCTTGTAGATCTAAAACCAATATAACATTATATGTCAACTATACCTGAATTAAAAAAAGAGTGTGCAGCTGGCATATATTAAATGCGGGATAGATGTTAGTTCTTACTAGCATCTTACTAACAGATGTATCATATCCAACTAGATGTAATCCTCATGAAAGGAGCATCCTTTTTTTTGTTTTCTTCACCCAGAGGTCTCCAGTGCCTGTACAGCACAGGCACATAGTGTTAACATGACTACTTTTAATGGATGGATACATTTAATTAAATACTTGATGAGTGAAACATGAAGGAAAAGAAGTAGAATCTTTGTGTTTTTTTGCAAAACAAAAACAAAAACAAGACTCATTAATCCCCCACTAGTCTCTTTCATTACTTTGTACTCAAAAGCCAACTGCTTCTGAACATCCCTGTTAGGTAAGCACATTCATACACACTCAAAAAATGAGATTGAAGTGTGGGAGCCCAGGCAGGCAAGGAAGCCCAGAAAACACTGCAGATGTGGGCTCTACACAGGCAACCTCTGATCCCTAAGGGGCAGGAAAGGTGAGGTTTGGGATCCTGATTAGAGGAGTGGCACGTACTTGGGATAATTACTCATAAGATGACAGTACATGAGACAAGACTGTGGGAAAACAGTCCTTTTTGCATCTTAACTCTGGGAAAGCCCTCTGCCATGCAGCACTGAGAAAGCTCCCCATGGAGAAACTGGGTTCATCTCTAACACTGTAGATCTAGAGGTTCAGGCCAAAGTTTTCTGTCTCAGACCATTGGACGTGGATTTGTGAAGAGCGTGGCCCATCACAATTCACAAACCAAAAATCAGTCCAGGGTAATTACGTCAGGGTTTGGGGTTTGTAAATGAGAATCCACAGGTCTCAGGTCTCCTGGAAAAGCTGGTACTCTGAAAACCCAGCCTTCATTCTCTGTAGCAATGTGAACTGAGTTTCCTAACCCAACACTGATGTGAGCTTTATCCTAGAAATAATTCCTTCTCTCTACTGAGGGCCTGGGATTCCCTAGAAATACTTCCCATGATTTTCAAGTTCCAGTAAATGTACAGAATTTCCTTTGGGTGACAAGAATCTAAGTTCTTCAAAATGCCTCAGAGCTATAGGAGGCAATAACTCCACACCAGGGACAGATACACGGTAGCTACTCCTGTACCTGTTTAAGCCAACTTTCTTCAAACTTACAAAAGTGTTTCTCAAAGACAAAATCCCCATGCTCTCTTTTGGTGCATTAAAAATTAAATAATTTAAAAATTGCGAGTAAACACAAACCAAAAACCAAAATAGTTTTAGAAAAAGACATACATGTATATATTTTTTTACTCCAGTCACAAGATACGAATATGAATGCTGACGCTGCTGGCTCGGTGCGAACTTTTTTATTGTACTTAAGGGCTACGGACGAGCAAGTCCTACATCAAGTTCAAAACCAGCCCTCTAGGACAGCTTTAGTTTTGGAACAAGCATTCCCCTCCCCTCTTTCAGAAGCTGACATCTCCCAGGGGTGTCTCGGTGGCTCAGTTGGTTAAGCGTCCGACTTCGGCTCAGGTCATGATCTCACAGTTCGTGGGTTTGAGCCCCAGGTCAGGCTCTGTGCTGACAGCTAGCTCAGAGCCTGGAGCCTGTTTCAGAGTCTGTATCTCCCTTTCTCTCTGACCCTCCCCTGCTCATGCTGTCTCTCTCTCTCTCTCAGAAAAAAAAAAAAAAATTAAAAAAATTAAAAAAATTAAAAAAAAAAAAAAAAGAAAGAAAGAAAGAAACTGACGTCTCCCTGAGGAGGACACTGCCATTCCTCCCAACTCTGCTCCTTCTTTGGGATTTAGTGGTTTAAACCAAGAAATATGCCAGCTCACACTGACCAGGAAGACCTGGGAGAAAAGCCAGTTCTTTCTACAGTTGGTTTGATGCCAACTCCATAAAAATGAAGGCAGTCTGTATCAAATCAGAGAGATTTTGCTGCTCGGAAATAGCTAAGCATAAATGTTTCTCTGATGAAATTTTGTTTAGTGCAGACTCTGTTTAGTAGCTCATCAATTACAGCTGATTGAACAAATGCCATTTTATTACAACGTTCAGGGGAAGTAGACCCTGGAGCCAGGCTGTTCAGGTCATACCCTTCCCAACGGTGTGGCCATGGACATGCTCCTTTAACATCACACACCTCAGTTTCTTTGTGTGTAACAAGGGGATGATAACACTTTCTCGTTCAGTTTGGAAAATTCAAATGTAATAAACCACCGAACACGGCGACAACTGTTCATTTAATATCAGCAGTTATTATACACACTCATGAGTCACTCATAGGTTTGCTTCATTGTGATTTTAGCTTCTTTTCTAAAAGAAACAAATCTTCTCTATCTCCTGTCCTGCAGAGAGGAAGCAGGTCAGAGGTGTGGCTGCTAGAACCAGCAATCTGCACTCCCATTCCAGCTCTGCCATTTGAACACTGCATTTGTGGCAGGCCATTTAACTTCCCCATGCTTCCGCCTTCACAACTGTAGAATGGGGATTATCAACAGTACCACCAATGGCATAGAACTGCAGTAGGATATTGAGAATTAAATGAGTTAATCGTGTCAAACATTCAGAAGAGTGCCTGGCATGGGACATTTACCCTACAACTGTCAGTTATTGTTAGACTCCCTGCAGTGTGAGGCAATGTTTATATTATTTATTTAATACCCCAGGCCAAAATGAAACAAAGTATTTACATGTTTCTGTTTTGTAAACACAAGAGAGTTGAGGGAATAAGGAAATCTCTCATGTGATCTGGAACACATGATGTCTGAAGTGGCAGTGTGTCAGGGTTGGCAGTCAACAGCTCTTGGAAACAATAAGCTATGTGGCCTTGGGTATGTGACTTCAGTGATCTGGGTTTCAATTAAGTCAGCAATAAAGTGATTCTGCTACAACCCAGCCTTGAAACTCTGTGAATGGATGCATGGATGTTCTTCTGTACATATCTTCCTGGGTGTTTCAAGATAAGTGGTTCATATTGCCTATTAGACCCTTGTCCAATCCAGGTCTGTTTTTTCTCTTTTCTTCTAGATGCTCCTAGTAGTAGTTCCATGTGCCAAGTACAGCATGGGATGTCTTCTACACGTGGACTGGGGTTCTGCCTTCATTTTAACCACTGCACTGCCATCAATCTGGCAGACAAATGAGGATGCATCAATTCTTGGTTCAAGTGTTTGAACTGACATTGATTTGATGTGTGACTACAAGAAGATTAGTTTAATTGGTGCCATCACCTCTCTTTTTCACAGGACATTACCATTTATGATAATGTAAATGAATTAGAGTTTATAATGTGCTTGGGAAAATCCGAATGAAGAGCCCAACTCAAATGGAAAGGGCTATGATTTCTATTCTACAGGAGATAACCCAGGGAAAACACAGGGATAGGAAAGCTAAAGTGCAGAAGCCCAGAAATAAAGGGCACTTGTAAGAGATACCCCCTGGAGAGGCTTCACAATGGAATAATTTATCTGGAGGGCAAGGTACAGGCATTAGAGAGATATGCATAATTAATTAATGAGGTGGTTTTTTTTATTGTTATGATATTCCTGTTTCTCTAGTCTCCAGATGATGGCCAAATGCAGAGCAGAAATTCTGATGGAGAAAATAATTTGGGTTCAAAGAAACCCTACTCAAATCAAGAATTCATATCTATCTATCTACCTACCAATCTAGATGTAGTTGTGGTACAGTTACATAAAGTGAAATAAATGATTTTAAGTCTACAATTGGATGTGTTTAAGCAAATCAATATGTCCATGAAACCAATACTTCCATCAGGAGACAGAACATTTCCACAACCCCCAAAAAGCTCTTTTATGTCCCTTCTTGTCAACATTCACCTCTCACAGGCAATCAATGTTCTGATTCATAATACAGATTTGGTTCACCTGTTATTGAACTTTATATAAATTAAATTATATAATATGTACTCTTTTGTGTCTTTTTTCTCCCATACACTATACTGTTTTTGAGATATATACATAATGCTGCATTTATCCACAGTTTACACTTTAAAAAAATTTAGTGTTTATTTATTCTTGAGAGAGAGACAGAGTGCTAGTGGGGAAGGGGAGGAGAGAGACAGAGAGGGAGACACAGACTCTGAAGGGGGCTCTAGGCTCTAAGTTGTCAGCACAGAGCCCGATGCTGGGCTCAAACCCACAAACCTTGAGATCATGACCTGAGCTGAAATCAGATGCTCAGCCGACTGAGCCACGCAGGTGCCCTTTAGTGCATTTTTATTAGTAGTAGTATGTTATCATATGAATATGCCATGTTTTATTCATCTACTCTCTTGTGGATAGGCACTTGTCCTGCTTCCAGTCTGAGGCTATTGCAAAGCTACTATAAATGTTTTTACATAAATATTTGTTGTGTTTATGTGCCTTCATTGTTCTTGGATAAATGCCTAAAAGTGAATTTGCTGGATCCTACTTAAGATTTATGTTTAGCTATCTTAGAAACTGCCAAACAATTTTCCAGTGTGGTCATACCATTCTACATTCCCATCTGTGATGCATGAAAACGCCAGTAGTTCCAATGTTTACCAACATTGGTGCTGTCTTTTGATTTTAACCATTTTTGTGAGTATTAAATTACATCTCAGTGTGATTTTAACATATATTTTCCTGATTACTAAAGATGTAGAGATCTTTTCATAGGGTCTGTTGTCCATTCTGCATATTATGGAATGCCTATTCAATTCTTTTGCCCATTTTTATTTTTTAAATGTGGTTTTTTTTTGTTTGTTTGTTTTTTGAGATAGATAGAGAGAGAGAGAGAGAGAAGGAAGGAAGGGCAGAGAGAAGGAAACACAGAATCTGAAACAGGCTACAGGCTCTAAGCTGTCAGCACAGAGCCTGATGTGAGGCTCGAATTCATAAGACTGTAAGACGTGACCTGAGGTGAGTCAGACACTTAACCAACTGAGGCATCCATTTTTTTAATTGTCTTTTCATTATTGATTTGTAGGAGATCTCTATAGATTCTGAACGTGGGTCCTTTTTAGATATGTGTCTTCAATATATTTTCTCTCCATCTGTAAGTGACCCTTTAACTTTCGTAAGGAAATCTTTTGAAGAGTGGAAAATCTTAATTTTGATTAAGTCCGATCTACTGATATTTTCTTATTTGCTTACTCCTTTTGCATTTTCTCCAGAAATCATCGCCTACCTCAAGACTGCAAAAATACTTTCGTATATTTTCTCCTAGAGCCTTTATAATTTTAGCTATTGCATTTAGGTTTATGATCCATGCCAAATTAATTTTTGTCAAGACTGTAACTCAAAACTTTTAACTCCTGCCAAGTCTGAACTACTTCAAAGTAGTCGAGGAGAATAACTTCTTAGATACTATAACAAAACTAACAGTAGGTTGTATTAGTGGTGTTTTGTTTGTTTTGTTTTGTGGGGAGGAGGGAAGGAAGAGACTGGGGGGTTGCTTTTCCTTTTTTTTTTTTTTTTTTTTTTTACTGGCTACTCTCTGAGTACATCTCCTTAAAACAAATCTCATATCATAATATTAGGAACACTTGTTATGTGTCAGAAACTCTTCTAAGTGTTTCACATGTAGTAACTCAGGCAATCATCAAAATCCAGAAAACTGAGGCCTCAAGATTGAAGTAAACCTATCAATGGTCACACCATAAAGACAGAGCTAGGCTAGGGTTCAGACCTAGACAGGCTGATTCCATGGCCCATGTAGGTAGTCACCACCATAGCTTGCTTATTTCTGTCAAATGTAGTATACACAAATTGCTTCAAGATATTACAGCATTAAAGTGTACTGCATGGCTATTGTGTCAGATATTATGCAAGGCCCTTCTATTTTATTTTATCTCACAGAATCTTCAAAAATACCTGGGTAAGTACCTACTTTCAGGCTTTTGGGGAAGAGGACATTTAGGCTTAAGTTAAGAGCTAGAGCCAAATCATATAATTAACTATTGACAGTTGAGCCCAGGTTGTCTGATTCAAATCCTGTGTTTGTTCTGCCATAAAGCCCTGTGTCTCAGGAGATTTAAGTCATGAATCATTGAAAGAAGTATGTAGGGAGGAGTCTGGCAGAGGAGCTGAAGTCATGTGAGGTCTATAGCACATGTCATCTGGGCAAACAGATGAAGGGAACATTTGCTGTCTAGGATCATGGCCTAAGGTCCAATTCCTGAGCCACAAACACACTCACTCTTTGCTCATGTTAGCTTATGGGTTTCTCTCATGGAAGAAAAAGATCCCTTTCGATCTTCATGCACATGTGCAAATCGTTGAGCTCTCCCTGTCCCTTGCTTCTTCCACTCAGTGTTCTTTCGTAAGGACCATGATAATGGACCCCAGTTGTGTATCTCAAACTCAAGACTACAGCTGCTGTTGTCAGATCTAGAAAGGAAATTCCAGAAATGCAGAAAGGTGCTATATAGGTTTTGTGTCACTTGGTTGCCTAAACCTAGATGAACAGGTAGAAGCAAGGGTTGACCGATACCACAGGTGTCCTGTTCTGCTTGGAGCTAAATGGTGAAAGACCTAGCTGTTCTCTGCAGTGCCGGGCTGAGACTCTGCCATTACACCAGTGATCGCAGAATAACCTGGAAGGCCATGTATCAGGAGAATTTCTTTGTTAATCATATTAGGGGTTGTGTTTGGATGGCTCAGTCAGTTAAGTGTCCGACTCTTAATTTCAGCTCAGGTCATGATCTCACAGTTTATGAGATCAAGCCCTGTGTCGGGCTCTATGCTGACAGTGCAGAGCCTGCTTGAGATTCTCTCTCAGCCTCTCTCTCTCGAAATAAATAAACTTAAAAAAATTCATCATAATAGGAGAAATATACTATACTCAACAATAATGATATGGTTCGAGTTCTCAGAGTTCTGATATTTCAGGGACATAGAAAAGTTAGTTTTGCCCAAAACCAACTGGGGAGATTATTACTGTCTTGAAAAAGCTGACAAGTGTCACTCCAAAAGAAACAGTTCTGGGGTGGGGAATGGAAGGGGGAGGGAAAGAAAGCTCTGAAACACTCTAGAACGTCATTGCTCAAAATGTGGTTGAAGGACGAGCAGCATCAGTATCATCTGGGAGTTCACCAAAGAATGCAGATTCTCAGACCCCACCCAGACTAACAGAATCAGAAAGTAAACAAGAGCTTCCTGGTGCTCTCCATGCAGTCTCAAGTATGAGAAACACCAGACAATGATAATATATTAAGAGGCAACTAGAGGAGGTAGAGGACATCTATAAAAGGTGTGTTCCGACTTTCCAAGTGTTTCCAACAGGTATGTCAATCCATGTGGCACCTTTGTCATTTTCTGAGTATCAGTAAGCTGGGGTTGCCTCTACCATTTTATGCGGATCACTAAAATAGCCTGCTCCCTATGGATCTGTGAGCTTGCGAGGTCTTCTTAGTTGTGAGATCGCTTTGATATGTCAGGCCACCACAGAGAGAACACCGACAGGGGCCCTTTGCTCTGGTTGGTTTAGGGGAAGCCCTGCCTCAGGGCTCTGAGTCACCTGCAGTCCCCACAGTCCCCCCCTTGCTAGTCATTTTTGTAGGGCATGATTCATGGGGTAAGTGGGGGTGCAGCCTTATTCTTTACAGTCCCATCAAGCTGTCGTACCTCCGGCAAACAGGAAGGTGCAGTGCCTGGGATTAGGGTTGGCCTTCTCTGTTTATGACCTGTTCTCAGTCATAAATTTGGAGCGGGAGGGCAGAGTGATTGCCAGTTGTTGAGGAACTGAATGGGGAGCAGGAGGAGGTGAAGGAGGAGGGATGTGGGCAATGCCATGAAAAGCGAACGGGGAGCTGGTGTTCCCTCAAGGTCACTTTGCTCCTGCAGCAAACAACCACACAAAAATGGATTTTCTCATTTTCTAGAAGTCTGTGCCATTACAGACACAGATTTGATAAAGTTCTGGCCAAAAGAAAGCTGCTGTTTTTGATTTTTAAGATGCCATGGTGTTTATGAGGAAGCCTAAGCAATGAAGCATAAAATCAAAAGCCACTATAGGATTTTTCTCATTGGTGCATGGGCTGCAAATCAAGGAGATGATTTGTGCTTCATCCGATGGTGGGTCCAGAAGGAAAGAATGGGAGGAAACAGGAACAGTGAGAGGAGATGTAGAAAAAGCTAGAGGGGCTAATCAGAATGTCCTGGATTTTTCCCAAGGTGTATGAAACTAGATACCTAATCACCTTGCATGTGTCTATGTCTCTGTGTGCATGTGTGTATGCACTTGGGAATCTAATTTCTGAGATACAAAACGTGGGAAGTGTTTGCTAGAGAAAAAATAAACATTGGCTTAATAATAAGATAACTAATTCTTCAAAAATATTATCAGCAACAGTGATAATGACAGCCATTAGTGCTGTCACTAATTTATCTCATTTCAACTCTACCACAACAGGGTGAAGGGTACAATTGTTATTCCTCTCATGTTACACATAAAGGGAGACCTAGATCCTGTAACATCACTTAGCCAAGGTCATGTAGGTAGTTGGTAGCAAATCCTTAACTCAAACTCAGTTTGGCTCAAAAGTATGTGCATAAACCACCATCTTCATCATCTTCCTATTTGACATTTGAGGACAGCAAGCCACTGAAAGGTTAAAATGCAATATGTTTTCTCAAGAAGAATCAGAGATTCATGTTGGAAGTCCATCTTAAAAGAAGGCCCAGCTTTGTTGAGTATAACTAGAAGGAAGGAAAAACAAAATGAAACAAAAACAATGATCTTATTTCAGAGGGCACAAAAATCTAATTCTCCAGCCAAGAAACAACTTTGCCCACCTCCCTTAGGGGACATTTGTTAATGCTGAGAGACAGCTTCCATCATCACGACTGGGGGAAGGTGCATCAATTGGGGAGCATCCCACAATGCAAACAACCACCCCACAACAAAAAATGATCCAATCTAAAATGTCGATAGTGCTAAGGGTGAGAAATCTTGCAGCCATGCTATGTTCAGAAAAGAGCCTTTACCTGGTAGCATTCAATTTATTTCAATGAGAACGAAGGTCTCTCAACCACAGTGTTGTGCTGTGCAGAAACAGAGAAGGCCCTTGTTGTCACTGCCACTTTATGGAACTGGAATCTGGCAAGTAAGGCAGGCAGTTCAGGTTCACAAAGAAGCAGAGCATGTGTCTGTGGGAATGTGGCCACCCACAACCTGCCAGAGCCCAGAGGACATCAGCTTGCCCAAGACCAACACAGCGGGGCTGGTCCCAGACCACAGGACCCAAGAGGCAACCAGCCAAATGAACCTCACTAAGTCTGTGGCCCTACCTCCATGACCTTGAAGTCCTCAGAAATAAAAGATCTGAGAAAACTGCCTATGTGTATAATTTAATTTCAAATCCATTCAGCTACTCTTCCAGCACACTTCCTTGCCAGGCTGAATAGGTTGGAGGGTCACAGCACAAATTGGCTTTACTCAGGTCAGCCGTCACCTAATAAAATCCTCGATCCTTGGGCACCTGGGTGGCTCAGTCAGTTAAGTGTCTGACTCTGGATTTCCACTCAGGTCATGACCTTAAGCTTCGTGAGATTAAGCCCCTCATGGGGCTCTGTGATGACAGTGTAGAGCCTGCTTGGGATTCTCTCTCTCCTTCTCTCTCTCTGCCTTACCCCTGCTTCCTTTCTCTCTCAAAACAAATAAATGAACTTAAAAAAACAGTAACCAAAAAAAAAAAAAAAAAAATCCTTGATCCTAACCCATATTAATCCACCCACCCCATTCCCCACTTCCTGGCTCATGCTGCCATCTTGCTTTGCTTTCAAATCTACTGGCCATTCCCAGTATTTAAGATGGATATTTCTCAGGGATTATAGGTAACTTGTGATGGCACAAAATGAAGAACCACAAAGATGACAGTGATGAGAGAAGCCAGAAGGCACTAAATTGTAGGTACTTATTAACCAATTCACTCAGTAGGCCTTCTGGCAAAATTTCATATTTTTATGATAATTCCCACCGTTTCATTTTCTTTAATTCCTATTTCATTGTCTGGTCGCTTGATTTAACACAGGATTATTCTAAAACATGAATTCCTGATTAACTTTTTTTTAAGAGGTGGAAAAAAAATGAAATGTCATTTGTTTGTGCTGTACCTTCTGAAGCTTTATTGGGCTGCTCACTGAGCGGAAATAAAAGATTTCTGACTTTGGCCAGCCATTCCACTGCAGTGATAATTAAGCAAAATCTTACCAAAAAAAATCCCTTTGCTGCATTTTGAATCCGTTCCCCTGCACTAGTTGCTCCCTTTCCAAGACAGCAGGACAGACCATACCAATTTAGGAGAATTTGCAATATCCCAGATGGTAGAACTTTATTGTTAAAGTGAGCAATTTTAGTTATTCTCAACAAAAGGCACACTTACCATATCTTTCCTCTTCTAATTTTCTAGCCAACATTAAGAAGAGAAAGAAAGAAAAGAATACTTTCTCCAAAAGTAATTTTATATTTCAAACTTAACCCATAATCTCATCCTACTTATTATGGATACACACTATTTTTTACCAAAAAAAATTTAAAAATACAGTATGAACTTTGGAGTTAAACAGAATGAAATTCAAATCTGGTTCCACCACTCATGAGCTTTTGAAGCTAGGTAAATTACTTAACTAGTCTTAGCCTTGGTTTTCTCATCTCTAAAATGGGGCTTATAGGAAAACCACGTGTTAGGTACCCACCCAATAAGAACTATTGCAGATGGGATCAGACTCTGGAATTTCTGTGTTTTTCCCCCCTTCCCAAATGACCTCCTCAAGAACCTGGCTCAAGCTGGCTTACCTTGTTTGCGGCTTAATGGAAAAGAAGCCATCAATTAGGGATCCCATGGAATAAAATTCAGGGAATTGTCAGTTTTGAAGGAAGATGGACAGGCCCCAAAGCAATCTCTTACCTTTCAAAGAGGCAGCCACACCACTAAGAAGAGTGGAATGTTGGGGTGCCTGGGTGGCTCGGTCGGTTAACCTCTGACTTAGGGTCAGGTCATGATCTCACAGTTCAAGAGTTCGAGCCCGACGTTGAGCTCTCTGCTGACAGCTTGGAGCCTGTTTCTTGTCCCTCTCTCTCTCTGCCCCTCTCCTGCTTGCACTCTGTCTCTCTCTCAAAAATAGATAAATATTTAAAAATTTTTAATAAAAAAAAGAAGAGTGAAATGTTTAGGTAGAGAAATGAAAAGGCTCTCTTCCCTGGTGCTAGGATTCCCTTCTCCTTGGTTTCCTCTTGCTATGCTGATAGGTTTCTCCATTTTCTTCTTTGCCTACATGCTTCCTTTTGCTCTCCCTTCAGGCCTACATTTAACATTTTCTAGTCACTTGCTATTCTGCTAAAGTTCTTTCCCTTCCCATTCTTCTCTTTAAGTATGCACTTGCTAAGTGACACCACAATTCACCATGACAAACCTCAGAACATTAGGGGATCTGGCTAACCCCGAATCATTACTTAATTTATATAAGTCTCTGTATTAAAATTATGAGTGGCAGGAGCACCTCTGTGCTGTGAAAATGATTGAAGGGCTCGCTCCTCTTTTCACATTACTTCCATTATGCACTTCAGGTGGCCCTTTCTGCGTAAGCTTAATGTTCTAGAGAGAAGTGATCTTAGCTTTCCTCAGGAAAGAGGTTAAGTTCACATCCAGGTCTTTTTATGATAACAGCAATTTCAAGAACAAGGATACTGAGACACTAAAGAATTGAATGATGTTTTGAAGTTTTCCAGAATCCAAGGTTATAATGGGACCAGAACTTATCTCCTCTAACCCTAAGCCCAGCATTTCAGGAACAAACTCTATTTATTCATAGTATAGAGTCTGTTTCCTGCAAATGTATCTGTTCTAATTATGGCATTACAATTGATCTCTTCCTTGACTTTAAATAACCTTTCCCGGAGTTAGCAGGTCACCTAAACTCAGTTACAGTCTCCACGGATGAAAGTACCTGCTAAACACGAGGTTCTTTGACCTGCATTATTTTATAAAAAAAACTCTAAACCACAAATTATAATCCTCACTTAATAGCCAAGGAAACTGAGATTGAAGGGGGAAAGCTGATGGTAAAGTGCCTGGATTTAGAAGGCTCTCAAAAATGTTGATTAAACATATGGTCCAAAATCTACAGCTATTGAGAGAAAAAGTCAGAATTTGAACTCCAGTCCCCCTACTGTTATATCAACACGTAGCCCACACATTTCTACTTTTGTGTGCTTGTTTGTGTTTACTCTTCCAGGAATGCTTTTCCCACGATCTTTGTATATTGAAATCCTACCTTTCCACCAGACTCAGTTCACACATTCCCTCCTCTAGGACAGTCTGAGATCTCCCTAACATCCTTTCATCCTTCTTCACCCATGTTTATTTGTGAGATACACAAATTATATTTTATTATAATAATATTATAATAATACAATATATTTTAATAATATAATTATATAATTATATTATTGTGAGATACATCCATGTTATATTGTGAGATACAATATTCTGCTCAAATCTTTGTTACAATATTGAACAAATTTTCCCAAGGTTGGAATTATTTTATATTTGTATCTCTCTGGGAACAATTATTCATCCAGCTTTGTACTCATTTATGAAACAATTACTGGGGCTTACTAAATGCAAGACACTGATGCATCTGGGGGTGAACTAGTTAGGTGGTATTCTTATTGTCATGGAGTTTACACAGGGGCAGGGATAGATGAGGTGGGCCAAATAACGCAAAGTGCGATCCCTGCGGTAAAGGAAAGCTTTGGGGCAATGAGACAGAGGGTAATTGGGGAAGGCGACTTGAGATTAACAGAACACTTCCTGAGAGTGACATCTGTTTAAGGCCTGAAGAACAACAAACAGGCTATGAGAAACCATAGGAAAGTCATCACAGAAGGGAGCCTGGATGAGTGCAGGACTGGTGAAGGTCAGACAGAACTAAGACCAGGAATGCCAAGATGAGACCCTGGAGTGAGGACGAACAGACAGAGGTCTATTTCCTACACAGCAGCGGGCGAACGGTGTGGTGCAGAATATGTGTTTAGACACAGGCCCATCCGGGTCCAACACTGCCCTGCCCCTCACAAGCTATGTGACCTTGGAAAATTTCTCAATCTTTCTGATTCTTGATAACCTTTATAAAGAAAAGTGGGAGATAAAGAAAGAAAACAATAAAAGTACTGAATGGAAACAGTGTTGTAAAATGCTGTTTGGAAACTCATGGAACCATAAGGTGCCGAAACAGCTATGGGTCCCAACTTGGGCAAACACTGTGCTCAGTAGGCAGGTCCTTGCAGTGCCTTGAAGCTGATGAAAGGGCAGGAGAATACAAGGCCTGCCTTGCCTAAGGACTGGCTCTATGACAGAGGCACCGCCATATTCCATGGAGATGCTGTCAAGTTTTGCAATTAAGCGGCGGCCTCTCCTCAGAATGCGGAGGTGGGTTTTGGCGCTGTCACCATGTACTGCGGTGACAAATGAACACAAGGCTCCCAAATGCTGATGCTGCGTTTTGTTGTTCTAAAAGTGGAACGCATGCAACAATAGGTTTCATTCTCCCCTGAGCCTGATTCACCATCCGCCTCGCATGCATTAGAAGCAACCTTCCAGGGCCCTCCGTCACTCGCCGCAACGAAAAAATCACACCTTATCCCGAATAAAAGAGGAGGATTTGCCCAGAGATCAAGACAGAACAGGGGAGTGGGAGGCCAGGGATCCCGCTCGCCTGTGGCTCCGTGGATCAAGAAAGACCAGCGGGAACTTCTCCCTGGCATTCACTTTGATATCCATAGGACTCCTTGATGCAAAGGAAACATGTAAAGTGTGTTTTGTAACACTTCTGGAAGATAAAATCAGTCACTCCTGCCCCAAAATAAAATGAAACTATAGGCAGTCCACACTAATTACCCAGGGATAAGAGCAGTAAAGAAAGCATACCCATTGTGGGAAGTAAAACTCAGAAATTTAGAGGCAACTTTAAATGGAGAAACAGAAATCTGCTAGAAATGTTGGCCCTACAAAGAGACTCTATTATTTTTAATGGAATAGCCACACTCAAAAGATTAGGTAATGATATTTTTCTTCATACGTTAAAAAGGAATCCACGTATTTTCTCTTCGGTTTAGTGGCCTAACACTGCTTTCACGCACAGCAAAAACCCTCCCTCCACTATTATTATAAAGCTTAAGTCTACTAAATTTTACCAGCAGAGAATAAACTGTTTATCTGTTCTCTGTCCTTTCATTACATATTTTTATGCCTTTAGGTCTCTGTTAACTGTGGGGTATGGGGAAAGAAAAAATATTCTCAATAGTTTTTCCCAGATAAATACTTTATAAATTAGAAGTAATATTTCTTGTACTCCCTGAAGATTCAATATATCAGAACTGGTCTGGATTTTTACATAGTGGTATTTACTGACATTAATAATTATATGCACTTACAAATAACCACACACACCCCCTTCATAGAGTACCTTAATTAACTTGTCCGGGATTTGGAATCTCGACAGTCTATGAAGTCAGTGGGATCATTAAACCCAATCATATTTTCAACCTAACCTGATATTTCACTAGAGCCATTCAAATCAATTTACCCAACAGAGACATTTGTCCCTGGCCTGTCACCACGGCCCGTACCAAGCGTCCTACACTTCTTTATCTTTTGGCAGGACCATCATAAGCGAGCGACACAGAGGGTGATGTATGAGAACTCAAATAAGTCATAAATTGCGCAGCCTGTCATCTCCCGTCAGGCGGACTGAATTTACGCCCACTGGCCTTGGCAATGGCTCTTAGCTCAGCTCTGAGAAAGTCAACTTAAAATGACACACTCTGTTAGGAGTGAATCTCCTCTCAATGGGACCAGGGAGAGAGAAAATACAGAAGAGAAGAGGAAAAGGGGAGATGTCGGGTCACTTTTCTTTGTAAGGAAGGTAGAGGCCACCAACCCTTTCTCCCTTTAGAAGTAAAGTAACTCTAACAGAACGATACTCATCCCTGCTTCATCCTTATTCTAAAATGACCAGAAATCATCCATTTTATTCTGCCTTCTAATCGGTGTGAATGGTACAGAATTAAGAAGGTAGCAACAGTAGTCAGATACTATGTGGCTACCATATACCACAATAATAAAGATTTGCCTAAGGAACTGAGGACCACAAGGCATCTTAAGGGCACTGTAAAAAATAGAAATAGGTCCTGCAGATTTGAGAGCTTTCTGCTGGCTATGCCTCTGTGCATGCACATACACACACACACACACACACACACACACACACACACATGCTTTTTAGCAGTTTTGGTTAAAAGCAGAGCATTCAGAATAGGATATGTGTCAAGCCCGAAAGGTCCCATTTTTTTAATGTAAAACATTCCCTATATTATATGACATCTTCTGACGACAGGATTTTATGTGAGAGCTGTGTCTGTTTCTGGATGGAGAAGCTATAGCACTCTCTTTCTCTTCCCTCGTGTAAAACAAACAAAAGTTATTTGTAACACAAGTAAACATAGGTGATCTTACTCAATGAGAAATAGGGAATTTAGAATAAATCAAAGGTACTAGAGGTTTAAAAAAAAAATTGAAATAGTGGCCAGTAATTGTTTAAGACATTTTTATATGTTGATCCCTTTAAAAGAAATAGAAACTTTTCCATTCATAATATACATTAAAGTTAACCCAAGTAACTCCACCTGGTCCCCTTTTCTCTTCCATTCATTTTGATCGTCAACAATACCATAAAAACAGCAATCATGCCTTCTCTGTACATCTCATTATCTATCCTTCTTAGTATACATCTTGAGTAGTGCAATTTACTTCAGTGTCACCAAGAAAGCCAAGTCCCTTCGGGACTGTCATTATCATAAACCACAAGCTGCTGCCAATTTATATGTCCTTATCTGTTCCTTGTTGTAACTTCCTTTAAAAAACAAAACAAATCCAAACAATGACAACAAAATAATGACAAAGTAGTTTAAGTCCTGGTTTCCACGCAGTCCTGTGCCTTTTCCACCTTTGTTGCTCTTTTGATCTTCTCCTTGTGTTTACCTACGATTCATCCAGGTCACAGGGCCAGAGATAAGGAGAAAGCACACCTTACCATGCCCTCTCCCCTCAACCCCCAAGAGCCACACTACCGCCTGCCGCCATTGTGTAGTGTCTGACATAACTACACTTTGCTTTTGGAATTTTTCTTGTTTCAGAAAAGACATCAGAAGAAGATCATATGATATTTAAAATAATCAGTTAGTTATGGTGTTACTTTAAACTAGGAAAACAATTTGGTGCTTTAGAATTTTGTTGGATTTAGGAGAATATCTTACTGAATACGGTATAAACCATCTACTGATGTCTGAATTCAGTAACTGTATAATTATATTTTTCTTACCTGTCCTAAAGCAGTTAGCGGTACTGGTGCTGAGTACAACTGTCCTTCAACATGAAAGGACTACTATGTACAAACTTTGCAATACTTTTCATATTTCAAGAGGAAAAAAAAATTAAGATAAACAACAGTGATGATGATTAATGTTTCCTCCTGGAAAGTTTTAAATTTAGGCCAATGAAGTGATCAACCCAATATTAAAATACCACCATCAGAGTAAAACTTCTCTCTCTCTCTCTCTTTCTCTCTCTTTATTTTATGCTTATATATAAAAGAGCAGAAGAATGATTAGGTCTATTTATCCATCTCCCAAAAAATAGAACAAATTTCATTTTGAATTAAAAGTAGCAATAATTAGACATGTAACTAGAGAGATACAGAAAGTCTTCAAGATTAATTTGGGGTTAATTCCCCCTGGGGCTGGTGATTTTATTGCCTGTATTTCTGTTCCTCTGTGTAGAAAATGGAAATCACATAATTAAGATTGAGTTAGATTGGGATTTAGAACCCCTGACCACATGTGTCCCTTGACATAGAGAAAGGTAATATGATACAGTTATTGACCAAAATGCTTTGAATTTCTAAGATTAGACACTCTATAGCATAAGGTATATTTTAGAAAAATCTATGATTTCTATGAATATGTACATGTAGGCGATGGATGGAAATAGGACCTGTTCTTTTCACATGAATGGCTGTCAAAAGAGAATATCAGATCCATTTTCATGAAAAGGGCAAATACGGCATGTTTTATATAATGAAAAGAATACATTAAAATCCTCGTGAAAATGAAAAATGAGACAAGACTGAAGAGTGAGGCCTATTAAAAGGACAGTTCTCACTTAAAATAATTTATCTCAATATCTCCGTTCTTAACCACTGTGCATGAATAAAACTTTGACTTTCCTATTTTCTGTCAAATTTATTTTGTCTCCTGACCTTTTGCAATGCACCTTTAATAGAGTGAACTTAACAAATTTGCCTCCACTAAAAATAAAAGTTTACATTTATAGGAAAAAGGGGACTTTTCTTAAAAGTATAAGAAAGGTAAAGTTAAACTTGACATTAGGGTTTGTGAATTTCCCCCATTTATTTTAACGCGCTATGTAAAAGTGACATAGAGTTCTTAGACACGCCATGATTGATAATCTTACCCCCACTGCCACCAGGAAAAGGATTCATTTCATAAATCAATTTCCTATTCATTTCAGAGCATTTGCTTATAATGTGAAGTCATTTAGAAGTGTTTAGAATAGTGATCCTAACATTTAACTCCTGTTAGATTCAAAGTGAATGCTTTATAAAAATCCTATTCTGTACAATCCCAGAGGTTTCCCTATCTTTGGATAACCATGTTCATTTTTTAATAAATCTGAAATTATTGTTTGTTCTAAACTCTCAGTTATCAAGATGTAAATCCTAGAGAACAATAAACTAAACTCGGTTAGTTAGAAAAATATCGGGGCACCTGAGTGGCTTAATCTGTTAAGCATCCATCTTTGGTTCAGATCATGACCTCATGGTTCATGAGTTAGAGCCCCATGTCAGGCTCTGTGCTGACAGCTCAGAGCCTGGAGCCTGCTTTGGATTCTGTGTCTCCCTCTCTCTGTGGTCCTCCCCTGCTGTCCACTCTCTCTCTCTCTCAAAAATAAACATTAAAAAAATGAAAAAGAAAAATATTATTATGTGTAACAAGACTACCATCCCACCAACTTTGCATACAGGCATCATAATACTTTATTTATCATAGCACTTTACACTTCATACTTGCTTTTCTTTCTTACTGGAATCTCTCAACCCCACCTGCGGAGGAAGTTCAGGTGGCACCACTCCTGTTTCACAGATGGTATGGGGTGCTTAGAGACCTAAGTGACTAGTCTAATAAGTTTTCTTCTCACAAAATGAAATGCCTAAATCCTTACAACTTTTAACATGCAAATTTAAAAAAATATATGTAGGAAATAAGAACCATAATGATGATGCCATATGTAATAATTTATGACTTGCAGAAGTGACATTGTAAATCGAGGGCCTATTAAAAATTTTCCATTTTCTGGGCCTCTGAGTGGCTCAGTCAGTTGAGCGTCTGATTTCAACTCAGGTCATGACCTCATAGTTCAGTTAGTGGGTTCAAGCCTCACACTGGGCTTTCTGCTGTCAATGCAGAGCCCGCTTCAGAATGTCTGTCTCCTCTCTCTCTCTGTTCCTCCTCCACTTGCCCATGCTCTGTTTCTCTCTGTCTCAAAAATAAATAAACATTAAAAAAAATTCCATTTTAGATGCTGGTGAGGATGTGGAGAAATGGGCACCCTCCTACACTGTTGGTGGGAATGTAAACTGGTACAGCCCCTCTGGAAAATAGTAGGGAGGTTCCTCAAAAAATTAACAATAGAACTTCCCTATGACCCAGCAGTAGCACTGCTAGGAATTTACCCAAGGGATACATGAGTGCTGATGCACAGGGGCACATGTACCCCAATGTTCATAGCAACACTCTCAACAATAGCCAAAACATTGTTTTGAAATGTTTGAAAGAACCTAAGTGTCTACCAGCTGATGAATGGATCAAGAAGATATGGTTCATCTATACAATGGAATACTACATGGCAATGAGAAAGAATGAAATCTGGCCATGTGTAGCAACACAGATGGAACTTGAGGGTGTTATGCTGAGTAAAATAAGTCAGGCAGAGAGGGATGGATACTATATGTTTGTACATAAAGGTGGATTAGGAGGAATGTAATAGAGGACCATGGGGGAGAAGAAGGGGAAAAATAGTTGGGGAGAGGGAGGGAGGCAAACCATGAGAGACTCTTGAATGCTGAGAACAAACTGAAGGCTGATGGGGGTGGAAGACCGGGGAAGGGGGGTGATGGGCACGGAGGAGGGCACTTGTGGGGATGAGCACTGGGTGTTATATGGAAACCAACTTGACAGTAAACTATTTAAGAAAAAAAAATTCCATTTTCAAAGTGATCTCTACTCAGCGTCAAACCAGAACCACAGTTCTTAAACATCAGGGAGCATAAGAAACGCTGTAGACCTCTGTACAAATACAGGTTATTAGTCTCCCCAATCATGGACTGTTTGATCATTAGGTCCAAGTTGAGGCCTCTGGAATCAGTATTTTTATTCTTTTTTTAATTTTTAAAAATGTTTTATTTATATCTGAGAGAGAGAGAGAGACAGTGTGAACAGGGGAGGGTCAGAGAGAGAGTGGGAGACAGAATCCATAACAGGCTCCAGGCTCTGAGCTAGCTGTCAGTCAGCACAGAGCCCGACGCAGGGCCCAAACCCACAAACTGTGAGATCATGACCTGAGCAAAAGTTGGACGCTTAACTGATGCAGCCACCCAGGCACCCCTGGAATCAGTATTTTTAATAAGTGACTCAGATGATTTTGAAGCAGTTGATGAGAAATGTTTAAAACTCATATCATGTCCATAAACCTTCTAAAATTCTGGCTCTTGCCTTTCTTTATAAAGGCAGTGTTCCCAATCTCCTTTGCTCAGAAAACACCTCTGGAGGGAATAGAAATATTATACAAGGCTTCCAGACATACCTGTGAACATCTGGAAGACACCAGTATTCCACAGAAACACCTGCCTATTCATAAGCACGTATGCTTTTACCATTCAGATATTCAGTAATAGAACCTATATTAAGTCACTCCTTTCAGTGGATTCTCACTCTAGGTTTGCTATTCCTGGAGGCATGTTTCCTAAGAAGCATGTCTTCTGAGCCAAGCACTGTGCCAGGGGCTCCACCTGCAAAAATGAGTAAGACAGAGTTTCTGCCCTCAAGGTGTATGTGCTGGGAGAGGAAGAACAGAACTAAACAAGTAAACATAAGGTGCAAAATGCTATGACAGAGGTTCACTCTTAGGTGTTAACACCTATTCTGCAGGGTAGGAAAGTGGTAAAATTGATTTCTGGCAGAGTCAGAAGTCTGAGTCCTGAAGGTCAAGTAGCGGTTAGCCAAGTGAAGAGAATGAAGGGAACAGTATATGCAGGTTCTGGGAACTCAGAGTAACGCAGGAGAGAATGGGAGAAGGTTAGCATGGAATCAGTCTCTAGAGACAGAGTAATAACAATAGTTAACATTTGGGGGAGAGGGCAAGATGGCGGAGAAGTAAGGAGCTCCGTACTTGCACTCGCGCCCATACATCACACAGAAAAGATCTGAAGACATTGGAAACCTTACAAAACCTGAGAGATTGGGAGAAAAAAGACGCAGAATCCACTGAGAG